>NW_027617619.1:0-106771 GCF_964187855.1 Myxine glutinosa | reverse complement strand
AAAGTGGTTTCCTGCACCAACACAAGTGCGAAAAGTGGTTTTTCAACACTAACACAAGTGCGAAAAGTGGATTTTCAACACTAACACAAGTGCGAAAAGTGTTTTTTCCACACTAATACAAGTGCAAAAGTGGTTTCCTGCACCAACACAAGTGCGAAAAGTGGGTTTTCAACACTAACACAAGTGCGAAAAGTGGTTTTTCAACACTATCACAAGTGCCAAAAGTGTTTTTTCCACACTAATACAAGTGCAAAAGTGGTTTCCTGCACCAACAAAAGTGCGAAAAGTGGTTTTTCAACACTAACACAAGTGCGAAAAGTGGTTTTTCGACAATAACACAAGTGCGAAAAGTGGTTTTCCCACACTAATACAAGTGCAAAAGTGGTTTCCTGCACCAACACAAGTGCAAAAAGTGGTTTTTCAACACTAACACAAGTTAGAAAAGTGGTTTTTCAACACTAACAGAAGTGCGAAAAGTGTTTTTTCCACACTAATACAAGTGCAAAAGTGGTTTCCTGCACCAACACAAGTGCGAAAAGTGGTTTTTCAACACTAACACAAGTGCGAAAAGTGGTTTTTCAACACTAACACAAGTGCGAAAAGTGTTTTTTCCACACTAATGCAAGTGCAAAAGTGGTTTCCTGCACCAACACAAGTGCGAAAAGTGGTTTTTCAACACTAACACAAGTGCGAAAAGTGGTTTTTCAACACTAACACAAGTGCGAAAAGTGTTTTTTCCACACTAATACAAGTGCAAAAGTGGTTTCCTGCACCAACACAAGTGCGAAAAGTGGTTTTTCAACACTAACACAAGTGCGAAAAGTGGTTTTTCAACACTAACACAAGTGCGAAAAGTGTTTTTTCCACACTAATACAAGTGCAAAAGTGGTTTCCTGCACCAACACAAGTGCGAAAAGTGGGTTTTCAACACTAACACAAGTGCGAAAAGTGGTTTTTCAACACTATCACAAGTGACAAAAGTGTTTTTTCCACACTAATACAAGTGCAAAAGTGGTTTCCTGCACCAATAAAAGTGCGAAAAGTGGTTTTTCAACACTATCACAAGTGCAAAAACTGTTTTTTCCACACTAATACAAGTGCAAAAGTGGTTTCTTGCACCAACACAGGTGCGAAAAGTGGTTTTTCAACACTAACACAAGTGCAAAAAGTGGTTTTTCAGCACTAACACATGTGCGAAAAGTGGTTTTTCCACACTAATACAAGTGCAAAAGTGGTTTCCTTAAACCAACACAAGTGCGAAAAGTGGTTTTTCAACACTAACACAAGTGTGAAAAGTGGTTTTTCAACACTAACACAAGTGTGAAAAGTGGTTTTCCAACACTAACACAAGTGCGAAAAGTGGTTTTTCCACACTAATACAAGTGCAAAAGTGGTTTCCTGCACCAACACAAGTGCGAAAAGTGGTTTTTCAACACTAACACAAGTGCGAAAAGTGGTTTTTCAACACTATCACAAGTGCAAAAAGTGTTTTTTCCACACTAATACAAGTGCAAAAGTGGTTTCCTGCACCAACACAAGTGCGAAAAGTGGTTTTTCAACACTAACACAAGTGCAAAAAGTGATTTTTCAACCCTATCACAAGTGCAAAAAGTGGTTTTCCACACTAATACAAGTGCAAAAGTGGTTTCCTGCACCAACACTAGTGCAAAAAGTGGTTTTTTCAACACTAACACAAGTGCGAAAAGTGGTTTTTCAACACTAACACAAGTGCGAAAATTGGTTTTTCAACACTAACACAAGTGCGAAAAGTGTTTTTTCCACACTAATACAAGTGCAAAAGTGGTTTCCTGCACCAACACAAGTGCGAAAAGTGGTTTTTCTACACTAACACAAGTGCGAAAAGTGGTTTTTCAACACTAACACAAGTGCGAAAAGTGTTTTTTCCACACCAATACAAGTGCAAAAGTGGTTTCCTGCACCAACACAAGTGCGAAAAGTGGTTTTTCAACACTAACACGAGTGCGAAAGGTGGCTTTTCAACACTAACACAAGTGCGAAAAGTGGTTTTTCAACACTATCACAAGTGCAAAAAGTGGTTTTTCCACACTAATACAAGTGCAAAAGTGGTTTCCTGCACCAACACAAGTGCGAAAAGTGGTTTTTCAACACTAACACAAGTGCGAAAAGTGGTTTTTCAACACTATCACAAGTGCAAAAAGTGTTTTTTCCACACTAATACAAGTGCAAAAGTGGTTTCCTGCACCAACAAAAGTGCAAAAAGTGGTTTTTCAACAATGACACAAGTGCAAAAAGTGGTTTTTCAACACTAACACTAATGCGAAAAGTGGTTTTTCCACACTAATACAAGTGCAAAAGTGGTTTCCTGCACCAACACAAGTGCGAAAAGTGGTTTTTCAACACTAACACAAGTGCGAAAAGTGGTTTTTCAACACTAACAGAAGTGCGAAAAGTGTTTTTTCCACACTAATACAAGTGCAAAAGTGGTTTCCTGCACCAACACAAGTGCGAAAAGTGTTTTTTCAACACTAACACAAGTGCGAAAAGTGGTTTTTCAACCCTATCACAAGTGCAAAAAGTGATTTTTCCACACTAATACAAGTGCAAAAGTGGTTTCCTGCACCAACACAAGTGCGAAAAGTGGTTTTTCAACACTAACACAAGTGCGAAAAGTGGTTTTTCAACACTAACACAAGTGCGAAAAGTGGTTTTTCAACACAAACACAAGTGCGAAAAGTGTTTTTTCCACACTAATACAAGTGCAAAAGTGGTTTCCTGCACCTACACAAGTGCGAAAAGTGGTTTTTCTACACTAACACAAGTGCGAAAAGTGGTTTTTCAACACTAACACAAGTGCGAAAAGTGTTTTTTCCACACTAATACAAGTGCAAAAGTGGTTTCCTGCACCAACACAAGTGCGAAAAGTGTTTTTCAACACTAACACGAGTGTGAAAAGTGGCTTTTCAACACTAACACAAGTGCGAAAAGTGGTTTTTCAACACTATCACAAGTGCAAAAAGTGGTTTTTCCACACTAATACAAGTGCAAAAGTGGTTTCCTGCACCAACACAAGTGCGAAAAGTGGTTTTTCAACACTAACACAAGTGCGAAAAGTGGTTTTTCAACACTATCACAAGTGCAAAAAGTGTTTTTTCCACACTAATACAAGTGCAAAAGTGGTTTCCTGCACTAACAAAAGTGCAAAAAGTGGTTTTTCAACACTAACACAAGTGCGAAAAGTGGTTTTTCAACACTAACACTAATGCGAAAAGTGGTTTTTCCACACTAATACAAGTGCAAAAGTGGTTTCCTGCACCAACACAAGTGCGAAAAGTGGTTTTTCAACACTAACACAAGTGCGAAAAGTGGTTTTTCAACACCAACAGAAGTGCGAAAAGTGTTTTTTCCACACTAATACAAGTGCAAAAGTGGTTTCCTGCACCAACACAAGTGCGAAAAGTGTTTTTTCCACACTAACACAAGTGCGAAAAGTGTTTTTTCCACACTAATACAAGTGCAAAAGTGGTTTCCTGCACCAACACAAGTGCGAGAAGTGGTTTTTCAACACTAACACAAGTGCGAAAAGTGGATTTTCAACACTAACACAAGTGCGAAAAGTGTTTTTTCCACACTAATACAAGTGCAAAAGTGGTTTCCTGCACCAACACAAGTGCGAAAAGTGTTTTTTCCACACTAACACAAGTGCGAAAAGTGTTTTTTCCACACTAATACAAGTGCAAAAGTGGTTTCCTGCACCAACACAAGTGCGAGGAGTGGTTTTTCAACACTAACACAAGTGCGAAAAGTGGATTTTCAACACTAACACAAGTGCGAAAAGTGTTTTTTCCACACTAATACAAGTGCAAAAGTGGTTTCCTGCACCAACACAAGTGCGAAAAGTGGGTTTTCAACACTAACACAAGTGCGAAAAGTGGTTTTTCAACACTATCACAAGTGCCAAAAGTGTTTTTTCCACACTAATACAAGTGCAAAAGTGGTTTCCTGCACCAACAAAAGTGCGAAAAGTGGTTTTTCAACACTAACACAAGTGCGAAAAGTGGTTTTTCAACACTAACACAAGTGCGAAAAGTGGTTTTTCAACACTAACACAAGTGTGAAAAGTGTTTTTTTCCACACTAATACAAGTGCAAAAGTGGTTTCCTGCACCAACACAAGTGCGAAAAGTGGTTTTTCAACACTAACACAAGTGCGAAAAGTGGTTTTTCAACACTAACACAAGTGCGAAAAGTGTTTTTTCCACACTAATGCAAGTGCAAAAGTGGTTTCCTGCACCAACACAAGTGCGAAAAGTGGTTTTTCAACACTAACACAAGTGCGAAAAGTGGTTTTTCAACACTAACACAAGTGCGAAAAGTGTTTTTTCCACACTAATACAACTGCAAAAGTGGTTTCCTGCACCAACACAAGTGCGAAAAGTGGTTTTTCAACACTAACACAAGTGCGAAAAGTGGTTTTTCAACACTAACACAAGTGCGAAAAGTGTTTTTTCCACACTAATACAAGTGCAAAAGTGGTTTCCTGCACCAACACAAGTGCGAAAAGTGGGTTTTCAACACTAACACAAGTGCGAAAAGTGGTTTTTCAACACTATCACAAGTGACAAAAGTGTTTTTTCCACACTAATACAATGGCAAAAGTGGTTTCCTGCACCAATAAAAGTGCGAAAAGTGGTTTTTCAACACTATCACAAGTGCAAAAACTGTTTTTTCCACACTAATACAAGTGCAAAAGTGGTTTCCTGCACCAACACAGGTGCGAAAAGTGGTTTTTCAACACTAACACAAGTGCGAAAAGTGGTTTTTCAACACTATCACAAGTGCAAAAAGTGTTTTTTCCACACTAATACAAGTGCAAAAGTGGTTTCCTGCCCCAACACAAGTGCGAAAAGTGGTTTTTCAACACTAACACAAGTGCAAAAAGTGGTTTTTCAGCACTAACACATGTGCGAAAAGTGGTTTTTCCACACTAATACAAGTGCAAAAGTGGTTTCCTTAAACCAACACAAGTGCGAAAAGTGGTTTTTCAACACTAACACAAGTGTGAAAAGTGGTTTTTCAACACTAACACAAGTGTGAAAAGTGGTTTTCCAACACTAACACAAGTGCGAAAAGTGGTTTTTCCACACTAATACAAGTGCAAAAGTGGTTTCCTGCACCAACACAAGTGCGAAAAGTGGTTTTTCAACACTAACACAAGTGCGAAAAGTGGTTTTTCAACACTATCACAAGTGCAAAAAGTGTTTTTTCCACACTAATACAAGTGCAAAAGTGGTTTCCTGCACCAACACAAGTGCGAAAAGTGGTTTTTCAACACTAACACAAGTGCAAAAAGTGATTTTTCAACCCTATCACAAGTGCAAAAAGTGGTTTTCCACACTAATACAAGTGCAAAAGTGGTTTCCTGCACCAACACTAGTGCAAAAAGTGGTTTTTCAACACTAACACAAGTGCGAAAAGTGGTTTTTCAACACTAACACAAGTGCGAAAATTGGTTTTTCAACACTAACACAAGTGCGAAAAGTGTTTTTTCCACACTAATACAAGTGCAAAAGTGGTTTCCTGCACCAACACAAGTGCGAAAAGTGGTTTTTCTACACTAACACAAGTGCGAAAAGTGGTTTTTCAACACTAACACAAGTGCGAAAAGTGTTTTTTCCACACCAATACAAGTGCAAAAGTGGTTTCCTGCACCAACACAAGTGCGAAAAGTGGTTTTTCAACACTATCACAAGTGCAAAAAGTGGTTTTTCCACACTAATACAAGTGCAAAAGTGGTTTCCTGCACCAACACAAGTGCGAAAAGTGGTTTTTCAACACTAACACAAGTGCGAAAAGTGGTTTTTCAACACTATCACAAGTGCAAAAAGTGTTTTTTCCACACTAATACAAGTGCAAAAGTGGTTTCCTGCACCAACAAAAGTGCAAAAAGTGGTTTTTCAACAATGACACAAGTGCAAAAAGTGGTTTTTCAACACTAACACTAATGCGAAAAGTGGTTTTTCCACACTAATACAAGTGCAAAAGTGGTTTCCTGCACCAACACAAGTGCGAAAAGTGGTTTTTCAACACTAACACAAGTGCGAAAAGTGGTTTTTCAACACTAACAGAAGTGCGAAAAGTGTTTTTTCCACACTAATACAAGTGCAAAAGTGGTTTCCTGCACCAACACAAGTGCGAAAAGTGTTTTTTCAACACTAACACAAGTGCGAAAAGTGGTTTTTCAACCCTATCACAAGTGCAAAAAGTGATTTTTCCACACTAATACAAGTGCAAAAGTGGTTTCCTGCACCAACACAAGTGCGAAAAGTGGTTTTTCAACACTAACACAAGTGCGAAAAGTGGTTTTTCAACACTAACACAAGTGCGAAAAGTGGTTTTTCAACACAAACACAAGTGCGAAAAGTGTTTTTTCCACACTAATACAAGTGCAAAAGTGGTTTCCTGCACCTACACAAGTGCGAAAAGTGGTTTTTCTACACTAACACAAGTGCGAAAAGTGGTTTTTCAACACTAACACAAGTGCGAAAAGTGTTTTTTCCACACTAATACAAGTGCAAAAGTGGTTTCCTGCACCAACACAAGTGCGAAAAGTGTTTTTCAACACTAACACGAGTGTGAAAAGTGGCTTTTCAACACTAACACAAGTGCGAAAAGTGGTTTTTCAACACTATCACAAGTGCAAAAAGTGGTTTTTCCACACTAATACAAGTGCAAAAGTGGTTTCCTGCACCAACACAAGTGCGAAAAGTGGTTTTTCAACACTAACACAAGTGCGAAAAGTGGTTTTTCAACACTATCACAAGTGCAAAAAGTGTTTTTTCCACACTAATACAAGTGCAAAAGTGGTTTCCTGCACTAACAAAAGTGCAAAAAGTGGTTTTTCAACACTAACACAAGTGCGAAAAGTGGTTTTTCAACACTAACACTAATGCGAAAAGTGGTTTTTCCACACTAATACAAGTGCAAAAGTGGTTTCCTGCACCAACACAAGTGCGAAAAGTGGTTTTTCAACACTAACACAAGTGCGAAAAGTGGTTTTTCAACACCAACAGAAGTGCGAAAAGTGTTTTTTCCACACTAATACAAGTGCAAAAGTGGTTTCCTGCACCAACACAAGTGCGAAAAGTGTTTTTTCCACACTAACACAAGTGCGAAAAGTGTTTTTTCCACACTAATACAAGTGCAAAAGTGGTTTCCTGCACCAACACAAGTGCGAGAAGTGGTTTTTCAACACTAACACAAGTGCGAAAAGTGGATTTTCAACACTAACACAAGTGCGAAAAGTGTTTTTTCCACACTAATACAAGTGCAAAAGTGGTTTCCTGCACCAACACAAGTGCGAAAAGTGTTTTTTCCACACTAACACAAGTGCGAAAAGTGTTTTTTCCACACTAATACAAGTGCAAAAGTGGTTTCCTGCACCAACACAAGTGCGAGAAGTGGTTTTTCAACACTAACACAAGTGCGAAAAGTGGATTTTCAACACTAACACAAGTGCGAAAAGTGTTTTTTCCACACTAATACAAGTGCAAAAGTGGTTTCCTGCACCAACACAAGTGCGAAAAGTGGGTTTTCAACACTAACACAAGTGCGAAAAGTGGTTTTTCAACACTATCACAAGTGCCAAAAGTGTTTTTTCCACACTAATACAAGTGCAAAAGTGGTTTCCTGCACCAACAAAAGTGCGAAAAGTGGTTTTTCAACACTAACACAAGTGCGAAAAGTGGTTTTTCAACACTAACACAAGTGCGAAAAGTGGTTTTTCAACACTAACACAAGTGTGAAAAGTGTTTTTTTCCACACTAATACAAGTGCAAAAGTGGTTTCCTGCACCAACACAAGTGCGAAAAGTGGTTTTTCAACACTAACACAAGTGCGAAAAGTGGTTTTTCAACACTAACACAAGTGCGAAAAGTGTTTTTTCCACACTAATGCAAGTGCAAAAGTGGTTTCCTGCACCAACACAAGTGCGAAAAGTGGTTTTTCAACACTAACACAAGTGCGAAAAGTGGTTTTTCAACACTAACACAAGTGCGAAAAGTGTTTTTTCCACACTAATACAACTGCAAAAGTGGTTTCCTGCACCAACACAAGTGCGAAAAGTGGTTTTTCAACACTAACACAAGTGCGAAAAGTGGTTTTTCAACACTAACACAAGTGCGAAAAGTGTTTTTTCCACACTAATACAAGTGCAAAAGTGGTTTCCTGCACCAACACAAGTGCGAAAAGTGGGTTTTCAACACTAACACAAGTGCGAAAAGTGGTTTTTCAACACTATCACAAGTGACAAAAGTGTTTTTTCCACACTAATACAATGGCAAAAGTGGTTTCCTGCACCAATAAAAGTGCGAAAAGTGGTTTTTCAACACTATCACAAGTGCAAAAACTGTTTTTTCCACACTAATACAAGTGCAAAAGTGGTTTCCTGCACCAACACAGGTGCGAAAAGTGGTTTTTCAACACTAACACAAGTGCGAAAAGTGGTTTTTCAACACTATCACAAGTGCAAAAAGTGTTTTTTCCACACTAATACAAGTGCAAAAGTGGTTTCCTGCCCCAACACAAGTGCGAAAAGTGGTTTTTCAACACTAACACAAGTGCAAAAAGTGGTTTTTCAGCACTAACACATGTGCGAAAAGTGGTTTTTCCACACTAATACAAGTGCAAAAGTGGTTTCCTTAAACCAACACAAGTGCGAAAAGTGGTTTTTCAACACTAACACAAGTGTGAAAAGTGGTTTTTCAACACTAACACAAGTGTGAAAAGTGGTTTTCCAACACTAACACAAGTGCGAAAAGTGGTTTTTCCACACTAATACAAGTGCAAAAGTGGTTTCCTGCACCAACACAAGTGCGAAAAGTGGTTTTTCAACACTAACACAAGTGCGAAAAGTGGTTTTTCAACACTATCACAAGTGCAAAAAGTGCTTTTTCCACACTAATACAAGTGCAAAAGTGGTTTCCTGCACCAACACAAGTGCGAAAAGTGGTTTTTCAACACTAACACAAGTGCAAAAAGTGATTTTTCAACCCTATCACAAGTGCAAAAAGTGGTTTTCCACACTAATACAAGTGCAAAAGTGGTTTCCTGCACCAACACTAGTGCAAAAAGTGGTTTTTCAACACTAACACAAGTGCGAAAAGTGGTTTTTCAACACTAACACAAGTGCGAAAATTGGTTTTTCAACACTAACACAAGTGCGAAAAGTGTTTTTTCCACACTAATACAAGTGCAAAAGTGGTTTCCTGCACCAACACAAGTGCGAAAAGTGGTTTTTCTACACTAACACAAGTGCGAAAAGTGGTTTTTCAACACTAACACAAGTGCGAAAAGTGTTTTTTCCACACCAATACAAGTGCAAAAGTGGTTTCCTGCACCAACACAAGTGCGAAAAGTGGTTTTTCAACACTAACACGAGTGCGAAAGGTGGCTTTTCAACACTAACACAAGTGCGAAAAGTGGTTTTTCAACACTATCACAAGTGCAAAAAGTGGTTTTTCCACACTAATACAAGTGCAAAAGTGGTTTCCTGCACCAACACAAGTGCGAAAAGTGGTTTTTCAACACTAACACAAGTGCGAAAAGTGGTTTTTCAACACTATCACAAGTGCAAAAAGTGTTTTTTCCACACTAATACAAGAGCAAAAGTGGTTTCCTGCACCAACAAAAGTGCAAAAAGTGGTTTTTCAACAATGACACAAGTGCAAAAAGTGGTTTTTCAACACTAACACTAATGCGAAAAGTGGTTTTTCCACACTAATACAAGTGCAAAAGTGGTTTCCTGCACCAACACAAGTGCGAAAAGTGGTTTTTCAACACTAACACAAGTGCGAAAAGTGGTTTTTCAACACTAACAGAAGTGCGAAAAGTGTTTTTTCCACACTAATACAAGTGCAAAAGTGGTTTCCTGCACCAACACAAGTGCGAAAAGTGTTTTTTCAACACTAACACAAGTGCGAAAAGTGGTTTTTCAACCCTATCACAAGTGCAAAAAGTGATTTTTCCACACTAATACAAGTGCAAAAGTGGTTTCCTGCACCAACACAAGTGCGAAAAGTGGTTTTTCAACACTAACACAAGTGCGAAAAGTGGTTTTTCAACACTAACACAAGTGCGAAAAGTGGTTTTTCAACACAAACACAAGTGCGAAAAGTGTTTTTTCCACACTAATACAAGTGCAAAAGTGGTTTCCTGCACCTACACAAGTGCGAAAAGTGGTTTTTCAACACTAACACAAGTGCGAAACGTGTTTTTTCCACACTAATACAAGTGCAAAAGTGGTTTCCTGCACCAACACAAGTGCGAAAAGTGGGTTTTCAACACTAACACAAGTGCGAAAAGTGGTTTTTCAACACTATCACAAGTGACAAAAGTGTTTTTTCCACACTAATACAAGTGCAAAAGTGGTTTCCTGCACCAATAAAAGTGCGAAAAGTGGTTTTTCAACACTATCACAAGTGCAAAAACTGTTTTTTCCACACTAATACAAGTGCAAAAGTGGTTTCCTGCACCAACACAGGTGCGAAAAGTGGTTTTTCAACACTAACACAAGTGCGAAAAGTGGTTTTTCAACACTATCACAAGTGCAAAAAGTGTTTTTTCCACACTAATACAAGTGCAAAAGTGGTTTCCTGCCCCAACACAAGTGCGAAAAGTGGTTTTTCAACACTAACACAAGTGCAAAAAGTGGTTTTTCAGCACTAACACATGTGCGAAAAGTGGTTTTTCCACACTAATACAAGTGCAAAAGTGGTTTCCTTAAACCAACACAAGTGCGAAAAGTGGTTTTTCAACACTAACACAAGTGTGAAAAGTGGTTTTTCAACACTAACACAAGTGTGAAAAGTGGTTTTCCAACACTAACACAAGTGCGAAAAGTGGTTTTTCCACACTAATACAAGTGCAAAAGTGGTTTCCTGCACCAACACAAGTGCGAAAAGTGGTTTTTCAACACTAACACAAGTGCGAAAAGTGGTTTTTCAACACTATCACAAGTGCAAAAAGTGTTTTTTCCACACTAATACAAGTGCAAAAGTGGTTTCCTGCACCAACACAAGTGCGAAAAGTGGTTTTTCAACACTAACACAAGTGCAAAAAGTGATTTTTCAACCCTATCACAAGTGCAAAAAGTGGTTTTCCACACTAATACAAGTGCAAAAGTGGTTTCCTGCACCAACACTAGTGCAAAAAGTGGTTTTTCAACACTAACACAAGTGCGAAAAGTGGTTTTTCAACACTAACACAAGTGCGAAAATTGGTTTTTCAACACTAACACAAGTGCGAAAAGTGTTTTTTCCACACTAATACAAGTGCAAAAGTGGTTTCCTGCACCAACACAAGTGCGAAAAGTGGTTTTTCTACACTAACACAAGTGCGAAAAGTGGTTTTTCAACACTAACACAAGTGCGAAAAGTGTTTTTTCCACACCAATACAAGTGCAAAAGTGGTTTCCTGCACCAACACAAGTGCGAAAAGTGGTTTTTCAACACTAACACGAGTGCGAAAGGTGGCTTTTCAACACTAACACAAGTGCGAAAAGTGGTTTTTCAACACTATCACAAGTGCAAAAAGTGGTTTTTCCACACTAATACAAGTGCAAAAGTGGTTTCCTGCACCAACACAAGTGCGAAAAGTGGTTTTTCAACACTAACACAAGTGCGAAAAGTGGTTTTTCAACACTATCACAAGTGCAAAAAGTGTTTTTTCCACACTAATACAAGTGCAAAAGTGGTTTCCTGCACCAACAAAAGTGCAAAAAGTGGTTTTTCAACAATGACACAAGTGCAAAAAGTGGTTTTTCAACACTAACACTAATGCGAAAAGTGGTTTTTCCACACTAATACAAGTGCAAAAGTGGTTTCCTGCACCAACACAAGTGCGAAAAGTGGTTTTTCAACACTAACACAAGTGCGAAAAGTGGTTTTTCAACACTAACAGAAGTGCGAAAAGTGTTTTTTCCACACTAATACAAGTGCAAAAGTGGTTTCCTGCACCAACACAAGTGCGAAAAGTGTTTTTTCAACACTAACACAAGTGCGAAAAGTGGTTTTTCAACCCTATCACAAGTGCAAAAAGTGATTTTTCCACACTAATACAAGTGCAAAAGTGGTTTCCTGCACCAACACAAGTGCGAAAAGTGGTTTTTCAACACTAACACAAGTGCGAAAAGTGGTTTTTCAACACTAACACAAGTGCGAAAAGTGGTTTTTCAACACAAACACAAGTGCGAAAAGTGTTTTTTCCACACTAATACAAGTGCAAAAGTGGTTTCCTGCACCTACACAAGTGCGAAAAGTGGTTTTTCTACACTAACACAAGTGCGAAAAGTGGTTTTTCAACACTAACACAAGTGCGAAAAGTGTTTTTTCCACACTAATACAAGTGCAAAAGTGGTTTCCTGCACCAACACAAGTGCGAAAAGTGTTTTTCAACACTAACACGAGTGTGAAAAGTGGCTTTTCAACACTAACACAAGTGCGAAAAGTGGTTTTTCAACCCTATCACAAGTGCAAAAAGTGATTTTTCCACACTAATACAAGTGCAAAAGTGGTTTCCTGCACCAACACAAGTGCGAAAAGTGGTTTTTCAACACTAACACAAGTGCGAAAAGTGGTTTTTCAACACTAACACAAGTGCGAAAAGTGGTTTTTCAACACAAACACAAGTGCGAAAAGTGTTTTTTCCACACTAATACAAGTGCAAAAGTGGTTTCCTGCACCTACACAAGTGCGAAAAGTGGTTTTTCAACACTAACACAAGTGCGAAAAGTGTTTTTTCCACACTAATACAAGTGCAAAAGTGGTTTCCTGCACCAACACAAGTGCGAAAAGTGGGTTTTCAACACTAACACAAGTGCGAAAAGTGGTTTTTCAACACTATCACAAGTGACAAAAGTGTTTTTTCCACACTAATACAAGTGCAAAAGTGGTTTCCTGCACCAATAAAAGTGCGAAAAGTGGTTTTTCAACACTATCACAAGTGCAAAAACTGTTTTTTCCACACTAATACAAGTGCAAAAGTGGTTTCCTGCACCAACACAGGTGCGAAAAGTGGTTTTTCAACACTAACACAAGTGCGAAAAGTGGTTTTTCAACACTATCACAAGTGCAAAAAGTGTTTTTTCCACACTAATACAAGTGCAAAAGTGGTTTCCTGCCCCAACACAAGTGCGAAAAGTGGTTTTTCAACACTAACACAAGTGCAAAAAGTGGTTTTTCAGCACTAACACATGTGCGAAAAGTGGTTTTTCCACACTAATACAAGTGCAAAAGTGGTTTCCTTAAACCAACACAAGTGCGAAAAGTGGTTTTTCAACACTAACACAAGTGTGAAAAGTGGTTTTTCAACACTAACACAAGTGTGAAAAGTGGTTTTCCAACACTAACACAAGTGCGAAAAGTGGTTTTTCCACACTAATACAAGTGCAAAAGTGGTTTCCTGCACCAACACAAGTGCGAAAAGTGGTTTTTCAACACTAACACAAGTGCGAAAAGTGGTTTTTCAACACTATCACAAGTGCAAAAAGTGTTTTTTCCACACTAATACAAGTGCAAAAGTGGTTTCCTGCACCAACACAAGTGCGAAAAGTGGTTTTTCAACACTAACACAAGTGCAAAAAGTGATTTTTCAACCCTATCACAAGTGCAAAAAGTGGTTTTCCACACTAATACAAGTGCAAAAGTGGTTTCCTGCACCAACACTAGTGCAAAAAGTGGTTTTTCAACACTAACACAAGTGCGAAAAGTGGTTTTTCAACACTAACACAAGTGCGAAAATTGGTTTTTCAACACTAACACAAGTGCGAAAAGTGTTTTTTCCACACTAATACAAGTGCAAAAGTGGTTTCCTGCACCAACACAAGTGCGAAAAGTGGTTTTTCTACACTAACACAAGTGCGAAAAGTGGTTTTTCAACACTAACACAAGTGCGAAAAGTGTTTTTTCCACACCAATACAAGTGCAAAAGTGGTTTCCTGCACCAACACAAGTGCGAAAAGTGGTTTTTCAACACTAACACGAGTGCGAAAGGTGGCTTTTCAACACTAACACAAGTGCGAAAAGTGGTTTTTCAACACTATCACAAGTGCAAAAAGTGGTTTTTCCACACTAATACAAGTGCAAAAGTGGTTTCCTGCACCAACACAAGTGCGAAAAGTGGTTTTTCAACACTAACACAAGTGCGAAAAGTGGTTTTTCAACACTATCACAAGTGCAAAAAGTGTTTTTTCCACACTAATACAAGTGCAAAAGTGGTTTCCTGCACCAACAAAAGTGCAAAAAGTGGTTTTTCAACAATGACACAAGTGCAAAAAGTGGTTTTTCAACACTAACACTAATGCGAAAAGTGGTTTTTCCACACTAATACAAGTGCAAAAGTGGTTTCCTGCACCAACACAAGTGCGAAAAGTGGTTTTTCAACACTAACACAAGTGCGAAAAGTGGTTTTTCAACACTAACAGAAGTGCGAAAAGTGTTTTTTCCACACTAATACAAGTGCAAAAGTGGTTTCCTGCACCAACACAAGTGCGAAAAGTGTTTTTTCAACACTAACACAAGTGCGAAAAGTGGTTTTTCAACCCTATCACAAGTGCAAAAAGTGATTTTTCCACACTAATACAAGTGCAAAAGTGGTTTCCTGCACCAACACAAGTGCGAAAAGTGGTTTTTCAACACTAACACAAGTGCGAAAAGTGGTTTTTCAACACTAACACAAGTGCGAAAAGTGGTTTTTCAACACAAACACAAGTGCGAAAAGTGTTTTTTCCACACTAATACAAGTGCAAAAGTGGTTTCCTGCACCTACACAAGTGCGAAAAGTGGTTTTTCTACACTAACACAAGTGCGAAAAGTGGTTTTTCAACACTAACACAAGTGCGAAAAGTGTTTTTTCCACACTAATACAAGTGCAAAAGTGGTTTCCTGCACCAACACAAGTGCGAAAAGTGTTTTTCAACACTAACACGAGTGTGAAAAGTGGCTTTTCAACACTAACACAAGTGCGAAAAGTGGTTTTTCAACACTATCACAAGTGCAAAAAGTGGTTTTTCCACACTAATACAAGTGCAAAAGTGGTTTCCTGCACCAACACAAGTGCGAAAAGTGGTTTTTCAACACTAACACAAGTGCGAAAAGTGGTTTTTCAACACTATCACAAGTGCAAAAAGTGTTTTTTCCACACTAATACAAGTTCAAAAGTGGTTTCCTGCACTAACAAAAGTGCAAAAAGTGGTTTTTCAACACTAACACAAGTGCGAAAAGTGGTTTTTCAACACTAACACTAATGCGAAAAGTGGTTTTTCCACACTAATACAAGTGCAAAAGTGGTTTCCTGCACCAACACAAGTGTGAAAAGTGGTTTTTCAACACTAACACAAGTGCGAAAAGTGGTTTTTCAACACCAACAGAAGTGCGAAAAGTGTTTTTTCCACACTAATACAAGTGCAAAAGTGGTTTCCTGCACCAACACAAGTGCGAAAAGTGTTTTTTCCACACTAACACAAGTGCGAAAAGTGTTTTTTCCACACTAATACAAGTGCAAAAGTGGTTTCCTGCACCAACACAAGTGCGAGAGGTGGTTTTTCAACACTAACACAAGTGCGAAAAGTGGATTTTCAACACTAACACAAGTGCGAAAAGTGTTTTTTCCACACTAATACAAGTGCAAAAGTGGTTTCCTGCACCAACACAAGTGCGAAAAGTGGGTTTTCAACACTAACACAAGTGCGAAAAGTGGTTTTTCAACACTATCACAAGTGCCAAAAGTGTTTTTTCCACACTAATACAAGTGCAAAAGTGGTTTCCTGCACCAACAAAAGTGCGAAAAGTGGTTTTTCAACACTAACACAAGTGCGAAAAGTGGTTTTTCAACACTAACACAAGTGCGAAAAGTGGTTTTTCAACACTAACACAAGTGTGAAAAGTGTTTTTTTCCACACTAATACAAGTGCAAAAGTGGTTTCCTGCACCAACACAAGTGCGAAAAGTGGTTTTTCAACACTAACACAAGTGCGAAAAGTGGTTTTTCAACACTAACACAAGTGCGAAAAGTGTTTTTTCCACACTAATGCAAGTGCAAAAGTGGTTTCCTGCACCAACACAAGTGCGAAAAGTGGTTTTTCAACACTAACACAAGTGCGAAAAGTGGTTTTTCAACACTAACACAAGTGCGAAAAGTGTTTTTTCCACACTAATACAACTGCAAAAGTGGTTTCCTGCACCAACACAAGTGCGAAAAGTGGTTTTTCAACACTAACACAAGTGCGAAAAGTGGTTTTTCAACACTAACACAAGTGCGAAAAGTGTTTTTTCCACACTAATACAAGTGCAAAAGTGGTTTCCTGCACCAACACAAGTGCGAAAAGTGGGTTTTCAACACTAACACAAGTGCGAAAAGTGGTTTTTCAACACTATCACAAGTGACAAAAGTGTTTTTTCCACACTAATACAAGTGCAAAAGTGGTTTCCTGCACCAATAAAAGTGCGAAAAGTGGTTTTTCAACACTATCACAAGTGCAAAAACTGTTTTTTTCCACACTAATACAAGTGCAAAAGTGGTTTCCTGCACCAACACAGGTGCGAAAAGTGGTTTTTTCAACACTAACACAAGTGCGAAAAGTGGTTTTTCAACACTATCACAAGTACAAAAAGTGTTTTTTCCACACTAATACAAGTGCAAAAGTGGTTTCCTGCCCCAACACAAGTGCGAAAAGTGGTTTTTCAACACTAACACAAGTGCAAAAAGTGGTTTTTCAGCACTAACACATGTGCGAAAAGTGGTTTTTCCACACTAATACAAGTGCAAAAGTGGTTTCCTTAAACCAACACAAGTGCGAAAAAGTGGTTTTTCAACACTAACACAAGTGTGAAAAGTGGTTTTTCAACACTAACACAAGTGTGAAAAGTGGTTTTCCAACACTACACAAGTGCGAAAAGTGGTTTTTCCACACTAATACAAGTGCAAAAGTGGTTTCCTGCACCAACACAAGTGCGAAAAGTGGTTTTTCAACACTAACACAAGTGCGAAAAGTGGTTTTTCAACACTATCACAAGTGCAAAAAGTGTTTTTTCCACACTAATACAAGTGCAAAAGTGGTTTCCTGCACCAACACAAGTGCGAAAAGTGGTTTTTCAACACTAAAACAAGTGCAAAAAGTGATTTTTCAACCCTATCACAAGTGCAAAAAGTGGTTTTCCACACTAATACAAGTGCAAAAGTGGTTTCCTGCACCAACACTAGTGCAAAAAGTGGTTTTTCAACACTAACACAAGTGCGAAAAGTGGTTTTTCAACACTAACACAAGTGCGAAAATTGGTTTTTCAACACTAACACAAGTGCGAAAAGTGTTTTTTCCACACTAATACAAGTGCAAAAGTGGTTTCCTGCACCAACACAAGTGCGAAAAGTGGTTTTTCTACACTAACACAAGTGCGAAAAGTGGTTTTTCAACACTAACACAAGTGCGAAAAGTGTTTTTTCCACACCAATACAAGTGCAAAAGTGGTTTCCTGCACCAACACAAGTGCGAAAAGTGGTTTTTCAACACTAACACGAGTGCGAAAGGTGGCTTTTCAACACTAACACAAGTGCGAAAAGTGGTTTTTCAACACTATCACAAGTGCAAAAAGTGGTTTTTCCACACTAATACAAGTGCAAAAGTGGTTTCCTGCACCAACACAAGTGCGAAAAGTGGTTTTTCAACACTAACACAAGTGCGAAAAGTGGTTTTTCAACACTATCACAAGTGCAAAAAGTGTTTTTTCCACACTAATACAAGTGCAAAAGTGGTTTCCTGCACCAACAAAAGTGCAAAAAGTGGTTTTTCAACAATGACACAAGTGCAAAAAGTGGTTTTTCAACACTAACACTAATGCGAAAAGTGGTTTTTCCACACTAATACAAGTGCAAAAGTGGTTTCCTGCACCAACACAAGTGCGAAAAGTGGTTTTTCAACACTAACACAAGTGCGAAAAGTGGTTTTTCAACACTAACAGAAGTGCGAAAAGTGTTTTTTCCACACTAATACAAGTGCAAAAGTGGTTTCCTGCACCAACACAAGTGCGAAAAGTGTTTTTTCAACACTAACACAAGTGCGAAAAGTGGTTTTTCAACCCTATCACAAGTGCAAAAAGTGATTTTTCCACACTAATACAAGTGCAAAAGTGGTTTCCTGCACCAACACAAGTGCGAAAAGTGGTTTTTCAACACTAACACAAGTGCGAAAAGTGGTTTTTCAACACTAACACAAGTGCGAAAAGTGGTTTTTCAACACAAACACAAGTGCGAAAAGTGTTTTTCCACACTAATACAAGTGCAAAAGTGGTTTCCTGCACCTACACAAGTGCGAAAAGTGGTTTTTCTACACTAACACAAGTGCGAAAAGTGGTTTTTCAACACTAACACAAGTGCGAAAAGTGTTTTTTCCACACTAATACAAGTGCAAAAGTGGTTTCCTGCACCAACACAAGTGCGAAAAGTGTTTTTCAACACTAACACGAGTGCGAAAAGTGGCTTTTCAACACTAACACAAGTGCGAAAAGTGGTTTTTCAACACTATCACAAGTGCAAAAAGTGGTTTTTCCACACTAATACAAGTGCAAAAGTGGTTTCCTGCACCAACACAAGTGCGAAAAGTGGTTTTTCAACACTAACACAAGTGCGAAAAGTGGTTTTTCAACACTATCACAAGTGCAAAAAGTGTTTTTTCCACACTAATACAAGTGCAAAAGTGGTTTCCTGCACTAACAAAAGTGCAAAAAGTGGTTTTTCAACACTAACACAAGTGCGAAAAGTGGTTTTTCAACACTAACACTAATGCGAAAAGTGGTTTTTCCACACTAATACAAGTGCAAAAGTGGTTTCCTGCACCAACACAAGTGCGAAAAGTGGTTTTTCAACACTAACACAAGTGCGAAAAGTGGTTTTTCAACACCAACAGAAGTGCGAAAAGTGTTTTTTCCACACTAATACAAGTGCAAAAGTGGTTTCCTGCACCAACACAAGTGCGAAAAGTGTTTTTTCCACACTAACACAAGTGCGAAAAGTGTTTTTTCCACACTAATACAAGTGCAAAAGTGGTTTCCTGCACCAACACAAGTGCGAGAAGTGGTTTTTCAACACTAACACAAGTGCGAAAAGTGGATTTTCAACACTAACACAAGTGCGAAAAGTGTTTGTTCCACACTAATACAAGTGCAAAAGTGGTTTCCTGCACCAACACAAGTGCGAAAAGTGGGTTTTCAACACTAACACAAGTGCGAAAAGTGGTTTTTCAACACTATCACAAGTGCCAAAAGTGTTTTTTCCACACTAATACAAGTGCAAAAGTGGTTTCCTGCACCAACAAAAGTGCGAAAAGTGGTTTTTCAACACTAACACAAGTGCGAAAAGTGGTTTTTCAACACTAACACAAGTGCGAAAAGTGGTTTTTCAACACTAACACAAGTGTGAAAAGTGTTTTTTTCCACACTAATACAAGTGCAAAAGTGGTTTCCTGCACCAACACAAGTGCGAAAAGTGGGTTTTCAACACTAACACAAGTGCGAAAAGTGGTTTTTCAACACTATCACAAGTGCAAAAAGTGTTTTTTCCACACTAATACAAGTGCAAAAGTGGTTTCCTGCACCAACAAAAGTGCGAAAAGTGGTTTTTCAACACTAACACAAGTGCGAAAAGTGGTTTTTCAACACTATCACACGTGCAAAAAGTGTTTTTTCCACACTAATACAAGTGCAAAAGTGGTTTCCTGCACCAACACAAGTGCGAAAAGTGGTTTTTCAACACTAACACAAGTGCGAAAAGTGGTTTTTCAACACTAACACAAGTGCGAAAAGTGTTTTTTCCACACTAATACAAGTGCAAAAGTGGTTTCCTGCACCAACACAAGTGCGAAAAGTGGGTTTTCAACACTAACACGAGTGCGAAAAGTGGTTTTTCAACACTAACACAAGTGCGAAAAGTGGATTTTCAACACTATCACAAGTGCAAAAAGTGGTTTTTTCACACTAATACAAGTGCAAAAGTGGTTTCCTGCACCAACACAAGTGCGAAAAGTGGTTTTTCAACACTAACACAAGTGCTAAAAGTGGTTTTTCAACACTATCACAAGTGCAAAAAGTGTTTTTTCCACACTAATACAAGTGCAAAAGTGGTTTCCTGCACCAACAAAAGTGCAAAAAGTGGTTTTTCAACACTAACACAAGTGCGAAAAGTGGTTTTTCAACACTAACACAAGTGCGAAAAGTGGTTTTCCCACACTAATACAAGTGCAAAAGTGGTTTCCTGCACCAACACAAGTGCGAAAAGTGGTTTTTCAACACTAACACAAGTGCGAAAAGTGGTTTTTCAACACTAACACAAGTGCAAAAAGTGGATTTTTCCACACTAATACAAGTGCAAAAGTGGTTTCCTGCACCAACACAAGTGCGAAAAGTGGTTTTTCAACACTAACACAAGTGTGAAAAGTGGTTTTTCAACACTATCACAAGTGCAAAAAGTGTTTTTTCAACACTAATACAAGTGCAAAAGTGGTTTCCTGCACCAACAAAAGTGCAAAAAGTGGTTTTTCAACACTAACACAAGTGCGAAAAGTGGTTTTTCAACACTAACACTAGTGCGAAAAGTGGTTTTTCCACACTAATACAAGTGCAAAAGTGGTTTCCTGCACCAACACAAGTGCGAAAAGTGGTTTTTCAACACTAACACAAGTGCGATAAGTGGTTTTTCAACACTAACAGAAGTGCAAAAAGTGTTTTTTCCACACTAATACAAGTGCAAAAGTGGTTTCCTGCACAAACACAAGTGTGAAAAGTGGTTTTTCAACACTAACACAAGTGTGAAAAGTGGTTTTTCAACACTAACACAAGTGCGAAAAGTGTTTTTTCCACACTCTTACAAGTGCAAAAGTGGTTTCCTGCACCAACACAAGTGCGAAAAGTGGTTTTTCAACACTAACACAAGGGCGAAAAGTGGGTTTTCAACACTAACACAAGTGCGAAAAGTGGTTTTTCAACACTATCACAAGTGCAAAAAGTGTTTTTTCCGCACTAATACAAGTGCAAAAGTGGTTTCCTGCACCAACACAAGTGCGAAAAGTGGTTTTTCAACACTAACAAAAGTGCAAAAAGTGGTTTTTCAACAATAACACAAGTGCGAAAAGTGTTTTTTCCACACTAATACAAGTGCAAAAGTGGTTTCCTGCACCAACACAAGTGCGAAAAGTGGTTTTTCAACACTAACACAAGTGCGAAAAGTCGTTTTTCAACACTAACACAAGTGCGAAAAGTGGTTTTTCCACACTAATACAAGTGCAAAAGTGGTTTCCTGCACCAACACAAGTGCGAAAAGTGGTTATTCAACACTAACACAAGTGCAAAAAGTGGTTTTTCAACACTATCACAAGTGCAAAAAGTGTTTTTCCACACTAATACAAGTGCAAAAGTGGTTTCCTGCACCAACACAATTGCGAAAAGTGTTTTTTCCACACTAACACAAGTGCGAAAAGTGTTTTTTCCACACTAATACAAGTGCAAAAGTGGTTTCCTGCACCAACACAAGTGCGAAAAGTGGTTTTTCAACACTAACACAAGTGCGAAAAGTGGATTTTCAACACTAACACAAGTGCGAAAAGTGTTTTTTCCACACTAATACAAGTGCAAAAGTGGTTTCCTGCACCAACACAAGTGCGAAAAGTGGGTTTTCAACACTAACACAAGTGCGAAAAGTGGTTTTTCAACACTATCACAAGTGCCAAAAGTGTTTTTTCCACACTAATACAAGTGCAAAAGTGGTTTCCTGCACCAACAAAAGTGCGAAAAGTGGTTTTTCAACACTAACACAAGTGCGAAAAGTGGTTTTTCGACACTAACACAAGTGCGAAAAGTGGTTTTTCCACACTAATACAAGTGCAAAAGTGGTTTCCTGCACCAACACAAGTGCAAAAAGTGGTTTTTCAACACTAACACAAGTGAGAAAAGTGGTTTTTCAACACTAACAGAAGTGCGAAAAGTGTTTTTTCCACACTAATACAAGTGCAAAAGTGGTTTCCTGCACCAACACAAGTGCGAAAAGTGGTTTTTCAACACTAACACAAGTGCGAAAAGTGGTTTTTCAACACTAACACAAGTGCGAAAAGTGTTTTTTCCACACTAATGCAAGTGCAAAAGTGGTTTCCTGCACCAACACAAGTGCGAAAAGTGGTTTTTCAACACTAACACAAGTGCGAAAAGTGGTTTTTCAACACTAACACAAGTGCGAAAAGTGTTTTTTCCACACTAATACAAGTGCAAAAGTGGTTTCCTGCACCAACACAAGTGCGAAAAGTGGTTTTTCAACACTAACACAAGTGCGAAAAGTGGTTTTTCAACACTAACACAAGTGCGAAAAGTGTTTTTTCCACACTAATACAAGTGCAAAAGTGGTTTCCTGCACCAACACAAGTGCGAAAAGTGGGTTTTCAACACTAACACAAGTACGAAAAGTGGTTTTTCAACACTATCACAAGTGACAAAAGTGTTTTTTCCACACTAATACAAGTGCAAAAGTGGTTTCCTGCACCAATAAAAGTGCGAAAAGTGGTTTTTCAACACTATCACAAGTGCAAAAACTGGTTTTGCCACACTAATACAAGTGCAAAAGTGGTTTCCTGCACCAACACAAGTGCGAAAAGTGGTTTTTCAACACTATCACAAGTGCAAAAAGTGTTTTTTCCACACTAATACAAGTGCAAAAGTGGTTTCCTGCACCAACAAAAGTGCGAAAAGTGGTTTTTCAACACTAACACAAGTGCGAAAAGTGGTTTTTCAGCACTAACACAAGTGCGAAAAGTGGTTTTTCCACACTAATACAAGTGCAAAAGTGGTTTCCTGCACCAACACAAGTGCGAAAAGTGGTTTTTCAACACTAACACAAGTGTGAAAAGTGGTTTTTCAACACTAACACAAGTGCGAAAAGTGGTTTTTCAACACTAACACAAGTGCGAAAAGTGGTTTTTCCACACTAATACAAGTGCAAAAGTGGTTTCCTGCACCAACACAAGTGCGAAAAGTGGTTTTTCAACACTAACACAAGTGCGAAAAGTGGTTTTTCAACACTATCACAAGTGCAAAAAGTGTTTTTTCCACACTAATACAAGTGCAAAAGTGGTTTCCTGCACCAACACAAGTGTGAAAAGTGGTTTTTCAACCCTATCACAAGTGCAAAAAGTTGTTTTTCCACACTAATACAAGTGCAAAAGTGGTTTCCTGCACCAACACTAGTGCGAAAAGTGGTTTTTCAACACTAACACAAGTGCGAAAAGTGGTTTTTCAACACTAACACAAGTGCGAAAAGTGGTTTTTCAACATTAACACAAGTGCGAAAAGTGTTTTTTCCACACTAATACAAGTGCAAAAGTGGTTTCCTGCACCAACACAAGTGCGAAAAGTGGTTTTTCAACACTAACACAAGTGCGAAAAGTGGTTTTTCAACACTAACACAAGTGCCAAAAGTGTTTTTTCCACACTAATACAAGTGCAAAAGTGGTTTCCTGCACCAACACAAGTGCGAAAAGTGGTTTTTCAACACTAACACAAGTGCGAAAAGTGGTTTTTCAACACTAACACAAGTGCAAAAAGTGTTTTTTCCACACTAATACAAGTGCAAAAGTGGTTTCCTGCACCAACACAAGTGCGAAAAGTGGGTTTTCAACACTAACACAAGTGCGAAAAGTGGTTTTTCAACACTATCACAAGTGACAAAAGTGTTTTTTCCACACTAATACAAGTGCAAAAGTGGTTTCCTGCACCAATAAAAGTGCGAAAAGTGGTTTTTCAACACTATCACAAGTGCAAAAACTGGTTTTGCCACACTAATACAAGTGCAAAAGTGGTTTCCTGCACCAACACAAGTGCGAAAAGTGGTTTTTCAACACTATCACAAGTGCAAAAAGTGTTTTTTCCACACTAATACAAGTGCAAAAGTGGTTTCCTGCACCAACAAAAGTGCGAAAAGTGGTTTTTCAACACTAACACAAGTGCGAAAAGTGGTTTTTCAGCACTAACACAAGTGCGAAAAGTGGTTTTTCCACACTAATACAAGTGCAAAAGTGGTTTCCTGCACCAACACAAGTGCGAAAAGTGGTTTTTCAACACTAACACAAGTGTGAAAAGTGGTTTTTCAACACTAACACAAGTGCGAAAAGTGGTTTTTCAACACTAACACAAGTGCGAAAAGTGGTTTTTCCACACTAATACAAGTGCAAAAGTGGTTTCCTGCACCAACACAAGTGCGAAAAGTGGTTTTTCAACACTAACACAAGTGCGAAAAGTGGTTTTTCAACACTATCACAAGTGCAAAAAGTGTTTTTTCCACACTAATACAAGTGCAAAAGTGGTTTCCTGCACCAACACAAGTGTGAAAAGTGGTTTTTCAACCCTATCACAAGTGCAAAAAGTTGTTTTTCCACACTAATACAAGTGCAAAAGTGGTTTCCTGCACCAACACTAGTGCGAAAAGTGGTTTTTCAACACTAACACAAGTGCGAAAAGTGGTTTTTCAACACTAACACAAGTGCGAAAAGTGGTTTTTCAACATTAACACAAGTGCGAAAAGTGTTTTTTCCACACTAATACAAGTGCAAAAGTGGTTTCCTGCACCAACACAAGTGCGAAAAGTGGTTTTTCAACACTAACACAAGTGCGAAAAGTGGTTTTTCAACACTAACACAAGTGCGAAAAGTGTTTTTTCCACACTAATACAAGTGCAAAAGTGGTTTCCTGCACCAACACAAGTGCGAAAAGTGGTTTTTCAACACTAACACAAGTGCGAAAAGTGGTTTTTCAACACTAACACAAGTGCGAAAAGTGTTTTTTCCACACTAATACAAGCGCAAAAGTGGTTTCCTGCACCAACACATGTGCGAAAAGTGGGTTTTCAACACCAACACAAGTGCGAAAAGTGGTTTTTCATCACTATCACAAGTGCCAAAAGTGTTTTTTCCACACTAATACAAGTGCAAAAGTGGTTTCCTGCACCAACAAAAGTGCGAAAAGTGGTTTTTCAACACTATCACAAGTGCAAAAACTGTTTTTTCCACACTAATACAAGTGCAAAAGTGGTTTCCTGCACCAACACAGGTGCGAAAAGTGGTTTTTCAACACTAACACAAGTGCGAAAAGTGGTTTTTCAACACTATCACAAGTGCAAAAAGTGTTTTTTCCACACTAATACAAGTGCAAAAGTGGTTTCCTGCACCAACACAAGTGCGAAAAGTGGTTTTTCAACACTAACACAAGTGCAAAAAGTGGTTTTTCAGCACTAACACATGTGCGAAAAGTGGTTTTTCCACACTAATACAAGTGCAAAAGTGGTTTCCTTAAACCAACACAAGTGCGAAAAGTGGTTTTTCAACACTAACACAAGTGTGAAAAGTGGTTTTTCAACACTAACACAAGTGTGAAAAGTGGTTTTCCAACACTAACACAAGTGCGAAAAGTGGTTTTTCCACACTAACAAAAGTGCGAAAAGTGGTTTTTCAACAATAACACAAGTGCGAAAAGTGTTTTTTCCACACTAATACAAGTGCAAAAGTGGTTTCCTGCACCAACACAAGTGCGAAAAGTGGTTTTTCAACACTAACACAAGTGCGAAAAGTCGTTTTTCAACACTAACACAAGTGCGAAAAGTGGTTTTTCCACACTAATACAAGTGCAAAAGTGGTTTCCTGCACCAACACAAGTGCGAAAAGTGGTTATTCAACACTAACACAAGTGCAAAAAGTGGTTTTTCAACACTATCACAAGTGCAAAAAGTGTTTTTCCACACTAATACAAGTGCAAAAGTGGTTTCCTGCACCAACACAATTGCGAAAAGTGTTTTTTCCACACTAACACAAGTGCGAAAAGTGTTTTTTCCACACTAATACAAGTGCAAAAGTGGTTTCCTGCACCAACACAAGTGCGAAAAGTGGTTTTTCAACACTAACACAAGTGCGAAAAGTGGATTTTCAACACTAACACAAGTGCGAAAAGTGTTTTTTCCACACTAATACAAGTGCAAAAGTGGTTTCCTGCACCAACACAAGTGCGAAAAGTGGGTTTTCAACACTAACACAAGTGCGAAAAGTGGTTTTTCAACACTATCACAAGTGCCAAAAGTGTTTTTTCCACACTAATACAAGTGCAAAAGTGGTTTCCTGCACCAACAAAAGTGCGAAAAGTGGTTTTTCAACACTAACACAAGTGCGAAAAGTGGTTTTTCGACACTAACACAAGTGCGAAAAGTGGTTTTTCCACACTAATACAAGTGCAAAAGTGGTTTCCTGCACCAACACAAGTGCAAAAAGTGGTTTTTCAACACTAACACAAGGTGAGAAAAGTGGTTTTTCAACACTAACAGAAGTGCGAAAAGTGTTTTTTCCACACTAATACAAGTGCAAAAGTGGTTTCCTGCACCAACACAAGTGCGAAAAGTGGTTTTTCAACACTAACACAAGTGCGAAAAGTGGTTTTTCAACACTAACACAAGTGCAAAAAGTGTTTTTTCCACACTAATGCAAGTGCAAAAGTGGTTTCCTGCACCAACACAAGTGCGAAAAGTGGTTTTTCAACACTAACACAAGTGCGAAAAGTGGTTTTTCAACACTAACACAAGTGCGAAAAGTGTTTTTTCCACACTAATACAAGTGCAAAAGTGGTTTCCTGCACCAACACAAGTGCGAAAAGTGGTTTTTCAACACTAACACAAGTGCGAAAAGTGGTTTTTCAACACTAACACAAGTGCGAAAAGTGTTTTTTCCACACTAATACAAGTGCAAAAGTGGTTTCCTGCACCAACACAAGTGCGAAAAGTGGTTATTCAACACTAACACAAGTGCAAAAAGTGGTTTTTCAACACTATCACAAGTGCAAAAAGTGTTTATCCACACTAATACAAGTGCAAAAGTGGTTTCCTGCACCAACACAATTGCGAAAAGTGTTTTTTCCACACTAACACAAGTGCGAAAAGTGTTTTTTCCACACTAATACAAGTGCAAAAGTGGTTTCCTGCACCAACACAAGTGCGAAAAGTGGTTTTTCAACACTAACACAAGTGCGAAAAGTGGATTTTCAACACTAACACAAGTGCGAAAAGTGTTTTTTCCACACTAATACAAGTGCAAAAGTGGTTTCCTGCACCAACACAAGTGCGAAAAGTGGGTTTTCAACACTAACACAAGTGCGAAAAGTGGTTTTTCAACACTATCACAAGTGCCAAAAGTGTTTTTTCCACACTAATACAAGTGCAAAAGTGGTTTCCTGCACCAACAAAAGTGCGAAAAGTGGTTTTTCAACACTAACACAAGTGCGAAAAGTGGTTTTTCGACACTAACACAAGTGCGAAAAGTGGTTTTTCCACACTAATACAAGTGCAAAAGTGGTTTCCTGCACCAACACAAGTGCAAAAAGTGGTTTTTCAACACTAACACAAGTGCGAAAAGTGGTTTTTCAACACTAACACAAGTGCGAAAAGTGTTTTTTCCACACTAATGCAAGTGCAAAAGTGGTTTCCTGCACCAACACAAGTGCGAAAAGTGGTTTTTCAACACTAACACAAGTGCGAAAAGTGGTTTTTCAACACTAACACAAGTGCGAAAAGTGTTTTTTCCACACTAATACAAGTGCAAAAGTGGTTTCCTGCACCAACACAAGTGCGAAAAGTGGTTTTTCAACACTAACACAAGTGCGAAAAGTGGTTTTTCAACACTAACACAAGTGCGAAAAGTGTTTTTTCCACACTAATACAAGTGCAAAAGTGGTTTCCTGCACCAACACAAGTGCGAAAAGTGGGTTTTCAACACTAACACAAGTGCGAAAAGTGGTTTTTCAACACTATCACAAGTGACAAAAGTGTTTTTTCCACACTAATACAAGTGCAAAAGTGGTTTCCTGCACCAATAAAAGTGCGAAAAGTGGTTTTTCAACACTATCACAAGGGCAAAAACTGGTTTTCAACACTATCACAAGTGACAAAAGTGTTTTTTCCACACTAATACAAGTGCAAAAGTGGTTTCCTGCACCAATAAAAGTGCGAAAAGTGGTTTTTCAACACTATCACAAGTGCAAAAACTGGTTTTGCCACACTAATACAAATGCAAAAGTGGTTTCCTGCACCAACACAAGTGCGAAAAGTGGTTTTTCAACACTAACACAAGTGCGAAAAGTGGTTTTTCAACACTATCACAAGTGCAAAAAGTGTTTTTTCCACACTAATACAAGTGCAAAAGTGGTTTCCTGCACCAACAAAAGTGCGAAAAGTGGTTTTTCAACACTAACACAAGTGCGAAAAGTGGTTTTTCAGCACTAACACAAGTGCGAAAAGTGGTTTTTCCACACTAATACAAGTGCAAAAGTGGTTTCCTGCACCAACACAAGTGCGAAAAGTGGTTTTTCAACACTAACACAAGTGTGAAAAGTGGTTTTTCAACACTAACACAAGTGCGAAAAGTGGTTTTTCAACACTAACACAAGTGCGAAAAGTGGTTTTTCCACACTAATACAAGTGCAAAAGTGGTTTCCTGCACCAACACAAGTGCGAAAAGTGGTTTTTCAACACTAACACAAGTGCGAAAAGTGGTTTTTCAACACTATCACAAGTGCAAAAAGTGTTTTTCCACACTAATACAAGTGCAAAAGTGGTTTGCTGCACCAACACAAGTGTGAAAAGTGGTTTTTCAACACTAACACAAGTGCGAAAAGTCGTTTTTCACCCTATCACAAGTGCAAAAAGTGGTTTTTCCACACTAATACAAGTGCAAAAGTGGTTTCCTGCACCAACACTAGTGCGAAAGTGGTTTTCAACACTAATACAAGTGCGAAAAGTGTTTTTTCCACACTAATACAAGTGCAAAAGTGGTTTCCTGCACCAACACAAGTGCGAAAAGTGGTATTTCAACACCAACACAAGTGCGAAAAGTGGTTTTTCAACACTAACACAAGTGCGAAAAGTGGTTTTTCAACACTAACACAAGTGCGAAAAGTGGTTTTTCAACACTAACACAAGTGCGAAAAGTGTTTTTTCCACACTAATACAAGTGCAAAAGTGGTTTCCTGCACCAACACAAGTGCGAAAAGTGGTTTTTCAACACTAACACAAGTGCGAAAAGTGGTTTTTCAACACTAACACAAGTGCAAAAAAGTGTTTTTTTCCACACTAATACAAGTGCAAAAGTGGTTTCCTGCACCAACACAAGTGCGAAAAGTGGTTTTTCAACACTAATACAAGTGCAAAAGTGGTTTCCTGCACCAACACAAGTGCGGAAAAGTGGTTTTTTCAACACTAACACAAGTGCGAAAAGTGGTTTTTCAACACTACTACAAATGAAAAAAAGTGTTTTTTCCACACTAATACAAGTGCAAAAGTGGTTTCCTGCACCAACACAAGTGCGAAAAGTGGTTTTTTCAACACTAACACAAGTGCGAAATGTGGTTTTTCAACACTAACACAAGTGCGAAAAGTGGTGTGCCACACTAATACAAGTGCAAAAGTGTTTTTTCCACACTAATACAAGTGCAAAGAGGTGGGATTATTTTTTTCCTGCACCAACACAAGTGCGAAAAGTGGTTTTTCAACACTAACACAAGTGCGAAAAGTGGTTTTTCAACACTAACACAAGTGCGAAAAGTGTTTTTTCCACACTAATACAAGTGCAAAAGTGGTTTCCTGCACCAACACAAGTGCGAAAAGTGGGTTTTCAACACTAACACGAGTGCGAAAAGTGGTTTTTCAACACTAACACAAGTGCGAAAAGTGGTTTTTCAACACTATCACAAGTGCAAAAAGTGGATTTTCCACACTAATACAAGTGCAAAAGTGGTTTCCTGCACCAACACAAGTGCGAAAAGTGGTTTTTCAACACTAACACAAGTGTGAAAAGTGGTTTTTCAACACTATCACAAGTGCAAAAAGTGTTTTTTCAACACTAATACAAGTGCAAAAGTGGTTTCCTGCACCAACAAAAGTGCAAAAAGTGGTTTTTCAACACTAACACAAGTGCGAAAAGTGGTTTTTCAACACTAACACTAGTGCGAAAAGTGGTTTTTCCACACTAATACAAGTGCAAAAGTGGTTTCCTGCACCAACACAAGTGCGAAAAGTGGTTTTTCAACACTAACACAAGTGCGAAAAGTGGTTTTTCAACACTAACACAAGTGCGAAAAGTGGTTTTTCAACACTAACACAAGTGCGAAAAGTGTTTTTTCCACACTAATACAAGTGCAAAAGTGGTTTCCTGCACCAACACAAGTGCGAAAAGTGGTTTTTCAACACTAACACAAGTGCGAAAAGTGGTTTTTCAACACTAACACAAGTGCAAAAAGTGTTTTTTCCACACTAATACAAGTGCAAAAGTGGTTTCCTGCACCAACACAAGTGCGAAAAGTGGTTTTTCAACACTAATACAAGTGCAAAAGTGGTTTCCTGCACCAACACAAGTGCGAAAAGTGGTTTTTCAACACTAACACAAGTGCGAAAAGTGGTTTTTCAACACTACCACAAATGAAAAAAGTGTTTTTTCCACACTAATACAAGTGCAAAAGTGGTTTCCTGCACCAACACAAGTGCGAAAAGTGGTTTTTCAACACTAACACAAGTGCGAAATGTGGTTTTTCAACACTAACACAAGTGCGAAAAGTGGTGTGCCACACTAATACAAGTGCAAAAGTGTTTTTTCCACACTAATACAAGTGCAAAAGTGGTTTCCTGCACCAACACAAGTGCGAAAAGTGGTTTTTCAACACTAACACAAGTGCGAAAAGTGGTTTTTCAACACTAACACAAGTGCGAAAAGTGTTTTTTCCACACTAATACAAGTGCAAAAGTGGTTTCCTGCACCAACACAAGTGCGAAAAGTGGGTTTTCAACACTAACACGAGTGCGAAAAGTGGTTTTTCAACACTAACACAAGTGCGAAAAGTGGTTTTTCAACACTATCACAAGTGCAAAAAGTGGATTTTCCACACTAATACAAGTGCAAAAGTGGTTTCCTGCACCAACACAAGTGCGAAAAGTGGTTTTTCAACACTAACACAAGTGTGAAAAGTGGTTTTTCAACACTATCACAAGTGCAAAAAGTGTTTTTTCAACACTAATACAAGTGCAAAAGTGGTTTCCTGCACCAACAAAAGTGCAAAAAGTGGTTTTTCAACACTAACACAAGTGCGAAAAGTGGTTTTTCAACACTAACACTAGTGCGAAAAGTGGTTTTTCCACACTAATACAAGTGCAAAAGTGGTTTCCTGCACCAACACAAGTGCGAAAAGTGGTTTTTCAACACTAACACAAGTGCGATAAGTGGTTTTTCAACACTAACAGAAGTGCGAAAAGTGTTTTTTCCACACTAATACAAGTGCAAAAGTGGTTTCCTGCACAAACACAAGTGCGAAAAGTGGTTTTTCAACACTAACACAAGTGCAAAAAGTGGTTTTTCCACACTATCACAAGTGCAAAAAGTGTTTTTTCCACACTAATACAAGTGCAAAAGTGGTTTCCTGCACCAACACAAGTGCGAAAAGTGGTTTTTCAACACTAACACAAGTGCGAAAAGTGGTTTTTCAACACTAACACAAGTGCAAAAAGTGTTTTTTCCACACTAATACAAGTGCAAAAGTGGTTTCCTGCACCAACACAAGTGCGAAAAGTGGTTTTTCAACACTAATACAAGTGCAAAAGTGGTTTCCTGCACCAACACAAGTGCGAAAAGTGGTTTTTCAACACTAACACAAGTGCGAAAAGTGGTTTTTCAACACTACTACAAATGAAAAAAGTGTTTTTTCCACACTAATACAAGTGCAAAAGTGGTTTCCTGCACCAACTCAAGTGCGAAAAGTGGTTTTTCAACACTAACACAAGTGCGAAATGTGGTTTTTCAACACTAACACAAGTGCGAAAAGTGGTGTGCCACACTAATACAAGTGCAAAAGTGTTTTTTCCACACTAATACAAGTGCAAAAGTGGTTTCCTGCACCAACACAAGTGCGAAAAGTGGTTTTTCAACACTAACACAAGTGCGAAAAGTGGTTTTTCAACACTAACACAAGTGCGAAAAGTGTTTTTTCCACACTAATACAAGTGCAAAAGTGGTTTCCTGCACCAACACAAGTGCGAAAAGTGGGTTTTCAACACTAACACGAGTGCGAAAAGTGGTTTTTCAACACTAACACAAGTGCGAAAAGTGGTTTTTCAACACTATCACAAGTGCAAAAAGTGGATTTTCCACACTAATACAAGTGCAAAAGTGGTTTCCTGCACCAACACAAGTGCGAAAAGTGGTTTTTCAACACTAACACAAGTGTGAAAAGTGGTTTTTCAACACTATCACAAGTGCAAAAAGTGTTTTTTCAACACTAATACAAGTGCAAAAGTGGTTTCCTGCACCAACAAAAGTGCAAAAAGTGGTTTTTCAACACTAACACAAGTGCGAAAAGTGGTTTTTCAACACTAACACTAGTGCGAAAAGTGGTTTTTCCACACTAATACAAGTGCAAAAGTGGTTTCCTGCACCAACACAAGTGCGAAAAGTGGTTTTTCAACACTAACACAAGTGCGAAAAGTGGTTTTTCAACACTAACACAAGTGCGAAAAGTGGTTTTTCAACACTAACACAAGTGCGAAAAGTGTTTTTTCCACACTAATACAAGTGCAAAAGTGGTTTCCTGCACCAACACAAGTGCGAAAAGTGGTTTTTCAACACTAACACAAGTGCGAAAAGTGGTTTTTCAACACTAACACAAGTGCAAAAAGTGTTTTTTCCACACTAATACAAGTGCAAAAGTGGTTTCCTGCACCAACACAAGTGCGAAAAGTGGTTTTTCAACACTAATACAAGTGCAAAAGTGGTTTCCTGCACCAACACAAGTGCGAAAAGTGGTTTTTCAACACTAACACAAGTGCGAAAAGTGGTTTTTCAACACTACCACAAATGAAAAAAGTGTTTTTTCCACACTAATACAAGTGCAAAAGTGGTTTCCTGCACCAACACAAGTGCGAAAAGTGGTTTTTCAACACTAACACAAGTGCGAAATGTGGTTTTTCAACACTAACACAAGTGCGAAAAGTGGTGTGCCACACTAATACAAGTGCAAAAGTGTTTTTTCCACACTAATACAAGTGCAAAAGTGGTTTCCTGCACCAACACAAGTGCGAAAAGTGGTTTTTCAACACTAACACAAGTGCGAAAAGTGGTTTTTCAACACTAACACAAGTGCGAAAAGTGTTTTTTCCACACTAATACAAGTGCAAAAGTGGTTTCCTGCACCAACACAAGTGCGAAAAGTGGGTTTTCAACACTAACACGATTGCGAAAAGTGGTTTTTCAACACTAACACAAGTGCGAAAAGTGGTTTTTCAACACTATCACAAGTGCAAAAAGTGGATTTTCCACACTAATACAAGTGCAAAAGTGGTTTCCTGCACCAACACAAGTGCGAAAAGTGGTTTTTCAACACTAACACAAGTGTGAAAAGTGGTTTTTCAACACTATCACAAGTGCAAAAAGTGTTTTTTCAACACTAATACAAGTGCAAAAGTGGTTTCCTGCACCAACAAAAGTGCAAAAAGTGGTTTTTCAACACTAACACAAGTGCGAAAAGTGGTTTTTCAACACTAACACTAGTGCGAAAAGTGGTTTTTCCACACTAATACAAGTGCAAAAGTGGTTTCCTGCACCAACACAAGTGCGAAAAGTGGTTTTTCAACACTAACACAAGTGCGATAAGTGGTTTTTCAACACTAACAGAAGTGCGAAAAGTGTTTTTTCCACACTAATACAAGTGCAAAAGTGGTTTCCTGCACAAACACAAGTGCGAAAAGTGGTTTTTCAACACTAACACAAGTGTGAAAAGTGGTTTTTCAACACTAACACAAGTGCGAAAAGTGTTTTTTCCACACTAATACAAGTGCAAAAGTGGTTTCCTGCACCAACACAAGTGCGAAAAGTGGTTTTTCAACACTAACACAAGTGCGAAAAGTGTTTTTTCAACACTAACACAAGTGCGAAAAGTGTTTTTTCCACACTAATACAAGTGCAAAAGTGGTTTCCTGCACCAACACAAGTGCGAAAAGTGGTTTTTCAACACTAACACAAGTGCGAAAAGTGGGTTTTCAACACTAACACAAGTGCGAAAAGTGGTTTTTCAACACTATCACAAGTGCAAAAAGTGTTTTTTCCACACTAATACAAGTGCAAAAGTGGTTTCCTGCACCAACACAAGTGCGAAAAGTGGTTTTTCAACACTAACAAAAGTGCGAAAAGTGGTTTTTCAACAATAACACAAGTGCGAAAAGTGTTTTTTCCACACTAATACAAGTGCAAAAGTGGTTTCCTGCACCAACACAAGTGCGAAAAGTGGTTTTTCAACACTAACACAAGTGCGAAAAGTCGTTTTTCAACACTAACACAAGTGCGAAAAGTGGTTTTTCCACACTAATACAAGTGCAAAAGTGGTTTCCTGCACCAACACAAGTGCGAAAAGTGGTTATTCAACACTAACACAAGTGCGAAAAGTGGTTTTTCAACGCTATCACAAGTGCAAAAAGTGGTTTTTCCACACTAATACAAGTGCAAAAGTGGTTTCCTGCACCAACACAAGTGCGAAAAGTGGTTTTTCAACACTAACACAAGTGCGAAAAGTGGTTTTTCAACACTATCACAAGTGCAAAAAGTGTTTTTTCCATACTAATACAAGTGCAAAAGTGGTTTCCTGCACCAACAAAAGTGCGAAAAGTGTTTTTTCAATACTAACACAAGTGCGAAAAGCGGTTTTTCAACACTAACACAAGTGCGAAAAGTGTTTTTTCCACACTAATACAAGTGCAAAAGTGGTTTCCTGCACCAAAACAAGTGCGAAAAGTGGTTTTTCAACACTAACACAAGTGCGAAAAGTGGTTTTTCAACAATAACAGAAGTGCGAAAAGTGTTTTTTCCACACTAATACAAGTGCAAAAGTGGTTTCCTGCACCAACACAAGTGCGAAAAGTGGGTTTCAACACTAACACAAGTGCGAAAAGTGGTTTTTCAACACTAACACAAGTGCGAAAAGTGTTTTTTCCACACTAATACAAGTGCAAAAGTGGTTTCCTGCACCAACACAAGTGCGAAAAGTGGTTTTTCAACACTAACACAGTGGGAAAAGTGGTTTTTCAACACTAACACAAGTGCGAAAGGTGTTTTTTCCACACTAATACAAGTGCAAAAGTGGATTCCTGCACCAACAAAAGTGCGAAAATTGGTTTTTCAACACTATCACAAGTGCAAAAAGTGGTTTTTCCACACTAATACAAGTGCAAAAGTGGTTTCCTGCACCAACACAAGTGCGAAAAGTAGTTTTTCAACACTAACACAAGTGCGAAAAGTGGTTTTTCAACACTATCACAAGTGCGAAAAGTGGTTTTTCAACACTATCACAAGTGCAAAAAGTGGTTTTTCCACACTAATACAAGTGCAAAAGTGGTTTCCTGCACCAACACAAGTGCGAAAAGTGGTTTTTCAACACTAACACAAGTGTGAAAAGTGGTTTTTCAACACTATCACAAGTGCAAAAAGTGGTTTTTCCACACTAATACAAGTGCAAAAGTGGTTTCCTGCACCAACACAAGTGCGAAAAGTGGTTTTTCAACACTAACACAAGTGCGAAAAGTGGTTTTTCAACACTATCACAAGTGCCAAAAGTGTTTTTTCCACACTAATACAAGTGCAAAAGTGGTTTCCTGCACCAACAAAAGTGCGAAAAGTGGTTTTTCAACACTAACACAAGTGCGAAAAGTGGTTTTCCACACTAATACAAGTGCAAAAGTGGTTTCCTGCACCAACACAAGTGCGAAAAGTGGTTTTTCAACACTAACACAAGTGGGAAAAGTGGTTTTTCAACACTAACACAAGTGCGAAAAGTGTTTTTTCCACACTAATACAAGTGCAAAAGTGGTTTCCTGCACCAACACAAGTGCGAAAAGTGGTTTTTCAACACTAACACAAGTGCGAAAAGTGGTTTTTCAACACTAACACAAGTGCAAAAAGTGTTTTTTCCACACTAATACAAGTGCAAAAGTGTTTTTTCCACACTAATACAAGTGCAAAAGTGGTTTCCTGCACCAACACAAGTGCGAAAAGTGGTTTTTCAACACTAACACAAGTGCGAAAAGTGGTTTTTCAACACTAACACAAGTGCGAAAAGTGTTTTTTCCACACTAATACAAGTGCAAAAGTGGTTTCCTGCACCAACACAAGTGCGAAAAGTGGGTTTTCAACACTAACACGAGTGCGAAAAGTGGTTTTTCAACACTAACACAAGTGCGAAAAGTGGTTTTTCAACACTATCACAAGTGCAAAAAGTGGATTTTCCACACTAATACAAGTGCAAAAGTGGTTTCCTGCACCAACACAAGTGCGAAAAGTGGTTTTTCAACACTAACACAAGTGTGAAAAGTGGTTTTTCAACACTATCACAAGTGCAAAAAGTGTTTTTTCAACACTAATACAAGTGCAAAAGTGGTTTCCTGCACCAACAAAAGTGCAAAAAGTGGTTTTTCAACACTAACACAAGTGCGAAAAGTGGTTTTTCAACACTAACACTAGTGCGAAAAGTGGTTTTTCCACACTAATACAAGTGCAAAAGTGGTTTCCTGCACCAACACAAGTGCGAAAAGTGGTTTTTCAACACTAACACAAGTGCGATAAGTGGTTTTTCAACACTAACAGAAGTGCGAAAAGTGTTTTTTCCACACTAATACAAGTGCAAAAGTGGTTTCCTGCACAAACACAAGTGCGAAAAGTGGTTTTTCAACACTAACACAAGTGTGAAAAGTGGTTTTTCAACACTAACACAAGTGCGAAAAGTGTTTTTTCCACACTAATACAAGTGCAAAAGTGGTTTCCTGCACCAACACAAGTGCGAAAAGTGGTTTTTCAACACTAACACAAGTGCGAAAAGTGTTTTTTCAACACTAACACAAGTGCGAAAAGTGTTTTTTCCACACTAATACAAGTGCAAAAGTGGTTTCCTGCACCAACACAAGTGCGAAAAGTGGTTTTTCAACACTAACACAAGTGCGAAAAGTGGGTTTTCAACACTAACACAAGTGCGAAAAGTGGTTTTTCAACACTATCACAAGTGCAAAAAGTGTTTTTTCCACACGAATACAAGTGCAAAAGTGGTTTCCTGCACCAACACAAGTGCGAAAAGTGGTTTTTCAACACTAACAAAAGTGCGAAAAGTGGTTTTTCAACAATAACACAAGTGCGAAAAGTGTTTTTTCCACACTAATACAAGTGCAAAAGTGGTTTCCTGCACCAACACAAGTGCGAAAAGTGGTTTTTCAACACTAACACAAGTGCGAAAAGTCGTTTTTCAACACTAACACAAGTGCGAAAAGTGGTTTTTCCACACTAATACAAGTGCAAAAGTGGTTTCCTGCACCAACACAAGTGCGAAAAGTGGTTATTCAACACTAACACAAGTGCGAAAAGTGGTTTTTCAACGCTATCACAAGTGCAAAAAGTGGTTTTTCCACACTAATACAAGTGCAAAAGTGGTTTCCTGCACCAACACAAGTGCGAAAAGTGGTTTTTCAACACTAACACAAGTGCGAAAAGTGGTTTTTCAACACTATCACAAGTGCAAAAAGTGTTTTTTCCATACTAATACAAGTGCAAAAGTGGTTTCCTGCACCAACAAAAGTGCGAAAAGTGTTTTTTCAATACTAACACAAGTGCGAAAAGCGGTTTTTCAACACTAACACAAGTGCGAAAAGTGTTTTTTCCACACTAATACAAGTGCAAAAGTGGTTTCCTGCACCAAAACAAGTGCGAAAAGTGGTTTTTCAACACTAACACAAGTGCGAAAAGTGGTTTTTCAACAATAACAGAAGTGCGAAAAGTGTTTTTTCCACACTAATACAAGTGCAAAAGTGGTTTCCTGCACCAACACAAGTGCGAAAAGTGGGTTTCAACACTAACACAAGTGCGAAAAGTGGTTTTTCAACACTAACACAAGTGCAAAAAGTGTTTTTTCCACACTAATACAAGTGCAAAAGTGGTTTCCTGCACCAACACAAGTGCGAAAAGTGGTTTTTCAACACTAACACAGTGGGAAAAGTGGTTTTTCAACACTAACACAAGTGCGAAAGGTGTTTTTTCCACACTAATACAAGTGCAAAAGTGGATTCCTGCACCAACAAAAGTGCGAAAATTGGTTTTTCAACACTATCACAAGTGCAAAAAGTGGTTTTTCCACACTAATACAAGTGCAAAAGTGGTTTCCTGCACCAACACAAGTGCGAAAAGTAGTTTTTCAACACTAACACAAGTGCGAAAAGTGGTTTTTCAACACTATCACAAGTGCGAAAAGTGGTTTTTCAACACTATCACAAGTGCAAAAAGTGGTTTTTCCACACTAATACAAGTGCAAAAGTGGTTTCCTGCACCAACACAAGTGCGAAAAGTGGTTTTTCAACACTAACACAAGTGTGAAAAGTGGTTTTTCAACACTATCACAAGTGCAAAAAGTGGTTTTTCCACACTAATACAAGTGCAAAAGTGGTTTCCTGCACCAACACAAGTGCGAAAAGTGGTTTTTCAACACTAACACAAGTGCGAAAAGTGGTTTTTCAACACTATCACAAGTGCCAAAAGTGTTTTTTCCACACTAATACAAGTGCAAAAGTGGTTTCCTGCACCAACAAAAGTGCGAAAAGTGGTTTTTCAACACTAACACAAGTGCGAAAAGTGGTTTTCCACACTAATACAAGTGCAAAAGTGGTTTCCTGCACCAACACAAGTGCGAAAAGTGGTTTTTCAACACTAACACAAGTGGGAAAAGTGGTTTTTCAACACTAACACAAGTGCGAAAAGTGTTTTTTCCACACTAATACAAGTGCAAAAGTGGTTTCCTGCACCAACACAAGTGCGAAAAGTGGTTTTTCAACACTAACACAAGTGCGAAAAGTGGTTTTTCAACACTAACACAAGTGCAAAAAGTGTTTTTTCCACACTAATACAAGTGCAAAAGTGTTTTTTCCACACTAATACAAGTGCAAAAGTGGTTTCCTGCACCAACACAAGTGCGAAAAGTGGTTTTTCAACACTAACACAAGTGCGAAAAGTGGTTTTTCAACACTAACACAAGTGCGAAAAGTGTTTTTTCCACACTAATACAAGTGCAAAAGTGGTTTCCTGCACCAACACAAGTGCGAAAAGTGGGTTTTCAACACTAACACGAGTGCGAAAAGTGGTTTTTCAACACTAACACAAGTGCGAAAAGTGGTTTTTCAACACTATCACAAGTGCAAAAAGTGGATTTTCCACACTAATACAAGTGCAAAAGTGGTTTCCTGCACCAACACAAGTGCGAAAAGTGGTTTTTCAACACTAACACAAGTGTGAAAAGTGGTTTGTCAACACTATCACAAGTGCAAAAAGTGTTTTTTCAACACTAATACAAGTGCAAAAGTGGTTTCCTGCACCAACAAAAGTGCAAAAAGTGGTTTTTCAACACTAACAAGTGCGAAAAGTGGTTTTTCAACACTAACACTAGTGCGAAAAGTGGTTTTTCCACACTAATACAAGTGCAAAAGTGGTTTCCTGCACCAACACAAGTGCGAAAAGTGGTTTTTCAACACTAACACAAGTGCGATAAGTGGTTTTTCAACACTAACAGAAGTGCGAAAAGTGTTTTTTCCACACTAATACAAGTGCAAAAGTGGTTTCCTGCACAAACACAAGTGCGAAAAGTGGTTTTTCAACACTAACACAAGTGTGAAAAGTGGTTTTTCAACACTAACACAAGTGCGAAAAGTGTTTTTTCCACACTAATACAAGTGCAAAAGTGGTTTCCTGCACCAACACAAGTGCGAAAAGTGGTTTTTCAACACTAACACAAGTGCGAAAAGTGTTTTTTCAACACTAACACAAGTGCGAAAAGTGTTTTTTCCACACTAATACAAGTGCAAAAGTGGTTTCCTGCACCAACACAAGTGCGAAAAGTGGTTTTTCAACACTAACACAAGTGCGAAAAGTGGGTTTTCAACACTAACACAAGTGCGAAAAGTGGTTTTTCAACACTATCACAAGTGCAAAAAGTGTTTTTTCCACACTAATACAAGTGCAAAAGTGGTTTCCTGCACCAACACAAGTGCGAAAAGTGGTTTTTCAACACTAACAAAAGTGCGAAAAGTGGTTTTTCAACAATAACACAAGTGCGAAAAGTGTTTTTTCCACACTAATACAAGTGCAAAAGTGGTTTCCTGCACCAACACAAGTGCGAAAAGTGGTTTTTCAACACTAACACAAGTGCGAAAAGTCGTTTTTCAACACTAACACAAGTGCGAAAAGTGGTTTTTCCACACTAATACAAGTGCAAAAGTGGTTTCCTGCACCAACACAAGTGCGAAAAGTGGTTATTCAACACTAACACAAGTGCGAAAAGTGGTTTTTCAACGCTATCACAAGTGCAAAAAGTGGTTTTTCCACACTAATACAAGTGCAAAAGTGGTTTCCTGCACCAACACAAGTGCGAAAAGTGGTTTTTCAACACTAACACAAGTGCGAAAAGTGGTTTTTCAACACTATCACAAGTGCAAAAAGTGTTTTTTCCATACTAATACAAGTGCAAAAGTGGTTTCCTGCACCAACAAAAGTGCGAAAAGTGTTTTTTCAATACTAACACAAGTGCGAAAAGCGGTTTTTCAACACTAACACAAGTGCGAAAAGTGTTTTTTCCACACTAATACAAGTGCAAAAGTGGTTTCCTGCACCAAAACAAGTGCGAAAAGTGGTTTTTCAACACTAACACAAGTGCGAAAAGTGGTTTTTCAACAATAACAGAAGTGCGAAAAGTGTTTTTTCCACACTAATACAAGTGCAAAAGTGGTTTCCTGCACCAACACAAGTGCGAAAAGTGGGTTTCAACACTAACACAAGTGCGAAAAGTGGTTTTTCAACACTAACACAAGTGCGAAAAGTGTTTTTTCCACACTAATACAAGTGCAAAAGTGGTTTCCTGCACCAACACAAGTGCGAAAAGTGGTTTTTCAACACTAACACAGTGGGAAAAGTGGTTTTTCAACACTAACACAAGTGCGAAAGGTGTTTTTTCCACACTAATACAAGTGCAAAAGTGGATTCCTGCACCAACAAAAGTGCGAAAATTGGTTTTTCAACACTATCACAAGTGCAAAAAGTGGTTTTTCCACACTAATACAAGTGCAAAAGTGGTTTCCTGCACCAACACAAGTGCGAAAAGTAGTTTTTCAACACTAACACAAGTGCGAAAAGTGGTTTTTCAACACTATCACAAGTGCGAAAAGTGGTTTTTCAACACTATCACAAGTGCAAAAAGTGGTTTTTCCACACTAATACAAGTGCAAAAGTGGTTTCCTGCACCAACACAAGTGCGAAAAGTGGTTTTTCAACACTAACACAAGTGTGAAAAGTGGTTTTTCAACACTATCACAAGTGCAAAAAGTGGTTTTTCCACACTAATACAAGTGCAAAAGTGGTTTCCTGCACCAACACAAGTGCGAAAAGTGGTTTTTCAACACTAACACAAGTGCGAAAAGTGGTTTTTCAACACTATCACAAGTGCCAAAAGTGTTTTTTCCACACTAATACAAGTGCAAAAGTGGTTTCCTGCACCAACACAAGTGCGAAAAGTGGTTTTTCAACACTAACACAAGTGCGAAAAGTGGTTTTTCAACACTACCACAAATGAAAAAAGTGTTTTTTCCACACTAATACAAGTGCAAAAGTGGTTTCCTGCACCAACACAAGTGCGAAAAGTGGTTTTTCAACACTAACACAAGTGCGAAATGTGGTTTTTCAACACTAACACAAGTGCGAAAAGTGGTGTGCCACACTAATACAAGTGCAAAAGTGTTTTTTCCACACTAATACAAGTGCAAAAGTGGTTTCCTGCACCAACACAAGTGCGAAAAGTGGTTTTTCAACACTAACACAAGTGCGAAAAGTGGTTTTTCAACACTAACACAAGTGCGAAAAGTGTTTTTTCCACACTAATACAAGTGCAAAAGTGGTTTCCTGCACCAACACAAGTGCGAAAAGTGGGTTTTCAACACTAACACGAGTGCGAAAAGTGGTTTTTCAACACTAACACAAGTGCGAAAAGTGGTTTTTCAACACTATCACAAGTGCAAAAAGTGGATTTTCCACACTAATACAAGTGCAAAAGTGGTTTCCTGCACCAACACAAGTGCGAAAAGTGGTTTTTCAACACTAACACAAGTGTGAAAAGTGGTTTTTCAACACTATCACAAGTGCAAAAAGTGTTTTTTCAACACTAATACAAGTGCAAAAGTGGTTTCCTGCACCAACAAAAGTGCAAAAAGTGGTTTTTCAACACTAACACAAGTGCGAAAAGTGGTTTTTCAACACTAACACTAGTGCGAAAAGTGGTTTTTCCACACTAATACAAGTGCAAAAGTGGTTTCCTGCACCAACACAAGTGCGAAAAGTGGTTTTTCAACACTAACACAAGTGCGATAAGTGGTTTTTCAACACTAACAGAAGTGCGAAAAGTGTTTTTTCCACACTAATACAAGTGCAAAAGTGGTTTCCTGCACAAACACAAGTGCGAAAAGTGGTTTTTCAACACTAACACAAGTGTGAAAAGTGGTTTTTCAACACTAACACAAGTGCGAAAAGTGTTTTTTCCACACTAATACAAGTGCAAAAGTGGTTTCCTGCACCAACACAAGTGCGAAAAGTGGTTTTTCAACACTAACACAAGTGCGAAAAGTGTTTTTTCAACACTAACACAAGTGCGAAAAGTGTTTTTTCCACACTAATACAAGTGCAAAAGTGGTTTCCTGCACCAACACAAGTGCGAAAAGTGGTTTTTCAACACTAACACAAGTGCGAAAAGTGGGTTTTCAACACTAACACAAGTGCGAAAAGTGGTTTTTCAACACTATCACAAGTGCAAAAAGTGTTTTTTCCACACTAATACAAGTGCAAAAGTGGTTTCCTGCACCAACACAAGTGCGAAAAGTGGTTTTTCAACACTAACAAAAGTGCGAAAAGTGGTTTTTCAACAATAACACAAGTGCGAAAAGTGTTTTTTCCACACTAATACAAGTGCAAAAGTGGTTTCCTGCACCAACACAAGTGCGAAAAGTGGTTTTTCAACACTAACACAAGTGCGAAAAGTCGTTTTTCAACACTAACACAAGTGCGAAAAGTGGTTTTTCCACACTAATACAAGTGCAAAAGTGGTTTCCTGCACCAACACAAGTGCGAAAAGTGGTTATTCAACACTAACACAAGTGCGAAAAGTGGTTTTTCAACGCTATCACAAGTGCAAAAAGTGGTTTTTCCACACTAATACAAGTGCAAAAGTGGTTTCCTGCACCAACACAAGTGCGAAAAGTGGTTTTTCAACACTAACACAAGTGCGAAAAGTGGTTTTTCAACACTATCACAAGTGCAAAAAGTGTTTTTTCCATACTAATACAAGTGCAAAAGTGGTTTCCTGCACCAACAAAAGTGCGAAAAGTGTTTTTTCAATACTAACACAAGTGCGAAAAGCGGTTTTTCAACACTAACACAAGTGCGAAAAGTGTTTTTTCCACACTAATACAAGTGCAAAAGTGGTTTCCTGCACCAAAACAAGTGCGAAAAGTGGTTTTTCAACACTAACACAAGTGCGAAAAGTGGTTTTTCAACAATAACAGAAGTGCGAAAAGTGTTTTTTCCACACTAATACAAGTGCAAAAGTGGTTTCCTGCACCAACACAAGTGCGAAAAGTGGGTTTCAACACTAACACAAGTGCGAAAAGTGGTTTTTCAACACTAACACAAGTGCGAAAAGTGTTTTTTCCACACTAATACAAGTGCAAAAGTGGTTTCCTGCACCAACACAAGTGCGAAAAGTGGTTTTTCAACACTAACACAGTGGGAAAAGTGGTTTTTCAACACTAACACAAGTGCGAAAGGTGTTTTTTCCACACTAATACAAGTGCAAAAGTGGATTCCTGCACCAACAAAAGTGCGAAAATTGGTTTTTCAACACTATCACAAGTGCAAAAAGTGGTTTTTCCACACTAATACAAGTGCAAAAGTGGTTTCCTGCACCAACACAAGTGCGAAAAGTCGTTTTTCAACACTAACACAAGTGCGAAAAGTGGTTTTTCAACACTATCACAAGTGCGAAAAGTGGTTTTTCAACACTATCACAAGTGCAAAAAGTGGTTTTTCCACACTAATACAAGTGCAAAAGTGGTTTCCTGCACCAACACAAGTGCGAAAAGTGGTTTTTCAACACTAACACAAGTGTGAAAAGTGGTTTTTCAACACTATCACAAGTGCAAAAAGTGGTTTTTCCACACTAATACAAGTGCAAAAGTGGTTTCCTGCACCAACACAAGTGCGACAAGTGGTTTTTCAACACTAACACAAGTGCGAAAAGTGGTTTTTCAACACTATCACAAGTGCCAAAAGTGTTTTTTCCACACTAATACAAGTGCAAAAGTGGTTTCCTGCACCAACAAAAGTGCGAAAAGTGGTTTTTCAACACTAACACAAGTGCGAAAAGTGGTTTTCCACACTAATACAAGTGCAAAAGTGGTTTCCTGCACCAACACAAGTGCGAAAAGTGGTTTTTCAACACTAACACAAGTGGGAAAAGTGGTTTTTCAACACTAACACAAGTGCGAAAAGTGTTTTTTCCACACTAATACAAGTGCAAAAGTGGTTTCCTGCACCAACACAAGTGCGAAAAGTGGTTTTTCAACACTAACACAAGTGCGAAAAGTGGTTTTTCAACACTAACACAAGTGCAAAAAGTGTTTTTTCCACACTAATACAAGTGCAAAAGTGTTTTTTCCACACTAATACAAGTGCAAAAGTGGTTTCCTGCACCAACACAAGTGCGAAAAGTGGTTTTTCAACACTAACACAAGTGCGAAAAGTGGTTTTTCAACACTAACACAAGTGCGAAAAGTGTTTTTTCCACACTAATACAAGTGCAAAAGTGGTTTCCTGCACCAACACAAGTGCGAAAAGTGGGTTTTCAACACTAACACGAGTGCGAAAAGTGGTTTTTCAACACTAACACAAGTGCGAAAAGTGGTTTTTCAACACTATCACAAGTGCAAAAAGTGGATTTTCCACACTAATACAAGTGCAAAAGTGGTTTCCTGCACCAACACAAGTGCGAAAAGTGGTTTTTCAACACTAACACAAGTGTGAAAAGTGGTTTTTCAACACTATCACAAGTGCAAAAAGTGTTTTTTCAACACTAATACAAGTGCAAAAGTGGTTTCCTGCACCAACAAAAGTGCAAAAAGTGGTTTTTCAACACTAACACAAGTGCGAAAAGTGGTTTTTCAACACTAACACTAGTGCGAAAAGTGGTTTTTCCACACTAATACAAGTGCAAAAGTGGTTTCCTGCACCAACACAAGTGCGAAAAGTGGTTTTTCAACACTAACACAAGTGCGATAAGTGGTTTTTCAACACTAACAGAAGTGCGAAAAGTGTTTTTTCCACACTAATACAAGTGCAAAAGTGGTTTCCTGCACAAACACAAGTGCGAAAAGTGGTTTTTCAACACTAACACAAGTGTGAAAAGTGGTTTTTCAACACTAACACAAGTGCGAAAAGTGTTTTTTCCACACTAATACAAGTGCAAAAGTGGTTTCCTGCACCAACACAAGTGCGAAAAGTGGTTTTTCAACACTAACACAAGTGCGAAAAGTGTTTTTTCAACACTAACACAAGTGCGAAAAGTGTTTTTTCCACACTAATACAAGTGCAAAAGTGGTTTCCTGCACCAACACAAGTGCGAAAAGTGGTTTTTCAACACTAACACAAGTGCGAAAAGTGGGTTTTCAACACTAACACAAGTGCGAAAAGTGGTTTTTCAACACTATCACAAGTGCAAAAAGTGTTTTTTCCACACTAATACAAGTGCAAAAGTGGTTTCCTGCACCAACACAAGTGCGAAAAGTGGTTTTTCAACACTAACAAAAGTGCGAAAAGTGGTTTTTCAACAATAACACAAGTGCGAAAAGTGTTTTTTCCACACTAATACAAGTGCAAAAGTGGTTTCCTGCACCAACACAAGTGCGAAAAGTGGTTTTTCAACACTAACACAAGTGCGAAAAGTCGTTTTTCAACACTAACACAAGTGCGAAAAGTGGTTTTTCCACACTAATACAAGTGCAAAAGTGGTTTCCTGCACCAACACAAGTGCGAAAAGTGGTTATTCAACACTAACACAAGTGCGAAAAGTGGTTTTTCAACGCTATCACAAGTGCAAAAAGTGGTTTTTCCACACTAATACAAGTGCAAAAGTGGTTTCCTGCACCAACACAAGTGCGAAAAGTGGTTTTTCAACACTAACACAAGTGCGAAAAGTGGTTTTTCAACACTATCACAAGTGCAAAAAGTGTTTTTTCCATACTAATACAAGTGCAAAAGTGGTTTCCTGCACCAACAAAAGTGCGAAAAGTGTTTTTTCAATACTAACACAAGTGCGAAAAGCGGTTTTTCAACACTAACACAAGTGCGAAAAGTGTTTTTTCCACACTAATACAAGTGCAAAAGTGGTTTCCTGCACCAAAACAAGTGCGAAAAGTGGTTTTTCAACACTAACACAAGTGCGAAAAGTGGTTTTTCAACAATAACAGAAGTGCGAAAAGTGTTTTTTCCACACTAATACAAGTGCAAAAGTGGTTTCCTGCACCAACACAAGTGCGAAAAGTGGGTTTCAACACTAACACAAGTGCGAAAAGTGGTTTTTCAACACTAACACAAGTGCGAAAAGTGTTTTTTCCACACTAATACAAGTGCAAAAGTGGTTTCCTGCACCAACACAAGTGCGAAAAGTGGTTTTTCAACACTAACACAGTGGGAAAAGTGGTTTTTCAACACTAACACAAGTGCGAAAGGTGTTTTTTCCACACTAATACAAGTGCAAAAGTGGATTCCTGCACCAACAAAAGTGCGAAAATTGGTTTTTCAACACTATCACAAGTGCAAAAAGTGGTTTTTCCACACTAATACAAGTGCAAAAGTGGTTTCCTGCACCAACACAAGTGCGAAAAGTAGTTTTTCAACACTAACACAAGTGCGAAAAGTGGTTTTTCAACACTATCACAAGTGCGAAAAGTGGTTTTTCAACACTATCACAAGTGCAAAAAGTGGTTTTTCCACACTAATACAAGTGCAAAAGTGGTTTCCTGCACCAACACAAGTGCGAAAAGTGGTTTTTCAACACTAACACAAGTGTGAAAAGTGGTTTTTCAACACTATCACAAGTGCAAAAAGTGGTTTTTCCACACTAATACAAGTGCAAAAGTGGTTTCCTGCACCAACACAAGTGCGAAAAGTGGTTTTTCAACACTAACACAAGTGCGAAAAGTGGTTTTTCAACACTATCACAAGTGCCAAAAGTGTTTTTTCCACACTAATACAAGTGCAAAAGTGGTTTCCTGCACCAACAAAAGTGCGAAAAGTGGTTTTTCAACACTAACACAAGTGCGAAAAGTGGTTTTCCACACTAATACAAGTGCAAAAGTGGTTTCCTGCACCAACACAAGTGCGAAAAGTGGTTTTTCAACACTAACACAAGTGGGAAAAGTGGTTTTTCAACACTAACACAAGTGCGAAAAGTGTTTTTTCCACACTAATACACGTGCAAAAGTGGTTTCCTGCACCAACACAAGTGCGAAAAGTGGTTTTTCAACACTAACACAAGTGCGAAAAGTGGTTTTTCAACACTAACACAAGTGCAAAAAGTGTTTTTTCCACACTAATACACGTGCAAAAGTGGTTTCCTGCGCCAACACAAGTGCGAAAAGTGGTTTTTCAACACTAACACAAGTGCGAAAAGTGGTTTTTCAACACTAACACAAGTGCGAAAAGTGGTTTTTCAACACTAACACAAGTGCGAAAAGTGTTTTTTCCACACTAATACAAGTGCAAAAGTGGTTTCCTGCACCAACACAAGTGCGAAAAGTGGGTTTTCAACACTAACACGAGTGCGAAAAGTGGTTTTTCAACACTAACACAAGTGCGAAAAGTGGTTTTTCAACACTATCACAAGTGCAAAAAGTGGATTTTCCACACTAATACAAGTGCAAAAGTGGTTTCCTGCACCAACACAAGTGCGAAAAGTGGTTTTTCAACACTAACACAAGTGTGAAAAGTGGTTTTTCAACACTATCACAAGTGCAAAAAGTGTTTTTTCAACACTAATACAAGTGCAAAAGTGGTTTCCTGCACCAACAAAAGTGCAAAAAGTGGTTTTTCAACACTAACACAAGTGCGAAAAGTGGTTTTTCAACACTAACACTAGTGCGAAAAGTGGTTTTTCCACACTAATACAAGTGCAAAAGTGGTTTCCTGCACCAACACAAGTGCGAAAAGTGGTTTTTCAACACTAACACAAGTGCGATAAGTGGTTTTTCAACACTAACAGAAGTGCGAAAAGTGTTTTTTCCACACTAATACAAGTGCAAAAGTGGTTTCCTGCACAAACACAAGTGCGAAAAGTGGTTTTTCAACACTAACACAAGTGTGAAAAGTGGTTTTTCAACACTAACACAAGTGCGAAAAGTGTTTTTTCCACACTAATACAAGTGCAAAAGTGGTTTCCTGCACCAACACAAGTGCGAAAAGTGGTTTTTCAACACTAACACAAGTGCGAAAAGTGTTTTTTCAACACTAACACAAGTGCGAAAAGTGTTTTTTCCACACTAATACAAGTGCAAAAGTGGTTTCCTGCACCAACACAAGTGCGAAAAGTGGTTTTTCAACACTAACACAAGTGCGAAAAGTGGGTTTTCAACACTAACACAAGTGCGAAAAGTGGTTTTTCAACACTATCACAAGTGCAAAAAGTGTTTTTTCCACACTAATACAAGTACAAAAGTGGTTTCCTGCACCAACACAAGTGCGAAAAGTGGTTTTTCAACACTAACAAAAGTGCGAAAAGTGGTTTTTCAACAATAACACAAGTGCGAAAAGTGTTTTTTCCACACTAATACAAGTGCAAAAGTGGTTTCCTGCACCAACACAAGTGCGAAAAGTGGTTTTTCAACACTAACACAAGTGCGAAAAGTCGTTTTTCAACACTAACACAAGTGCGAAAAGTGGTTTTTCCACACTAATACAAGTGCAAAAGTGGTTTCCTGCACCAACACAAGTGCGAAAAGTGGTTATTCAACACTAACACAAGTGCGAAAAGTGGTTTTTCAACGCTATCACAAGTGCAAAAAGTGGTTTTTCCACACTAATACAAGTGCAAAAGTGGTTTCCTGCACCAACACAAGTGCGAAAAGTGGTTTTTCAACACTAACACAAGTGCGAAAAGTGGTTTTTCAACACTATCACAAGTGCAAAAAGTGTTTTTTCCATACTAATACAAGTGCAAAAGTGGTTTCCTGCACCAACAAAAGTGCGAAAAGTGTTTTTTCAATACTAACACAAGTGTGAAAAGCGGTTTTTCAACACTAACACAAGTGCGAAAAGTGTTTTTTCCACACTAATACAAGTGCAAAAGTGGTTTCCTGCACCAAAACAAGTGCGAAAAGTGGTTTTTCAACACTAACACAAGTGCGAAAAGTGGTTTTTCAACAATAACAGAAGTGCGAAAAGTGTTTTTTCCACACTAATACAAGTGCAAAAGTGGTTTCCTGCACCAACACAAGTGCGAAAAGTGGGTTTCAACACTAACACAAGTGCGAAAAGTGGTTTTTCAACACTAACACAAGTGCGAAAAGTGTTTTTTCCACACTAATACAAGTGCAAAAGTGGTTTCCTGCACCAACACAAGTGCGAAAAGTGGTTTTTCAACACTAACACAGTGGGAAAAGTGGTTTTTCAACACTAACACAAGTGCGAAAAGTGTTTTTTCCACACTAATACAAGTGCAAAAGTGGATTCCTGCACCAACAAAAGTGCGAAAATTGGTTTTTCAACACTATCACAAGTGCAAAAAGTGGTTTTTCCACACTAATACAAGTGCAAAAGTGGTTTCCTGCACCAACACAAGTGCGAAAAGTAGTTTTTCAACACTAACACAAGTGCGAAAAGTGGTTTTTCAACACTATCACAAGTGCGAAAAGTGGTTTTTCAACACTATCACAAGTGCAAAAAGTGGTTTTTCCACACTAATACAAGTGCAAAAGTGGTTTCCTGCACCAACACAAGTGCGAAAAGTGGTTTTTCAACACTAACACAAGTGTGAAAAGTGGTTTTTCAACACTATCACAAGTGCAAAAAGTGGTTTTTCCACACTAATACAAGTGCAAAAGTGGTTTCCTGCACCAACACAAGTGCGAAAAGTGGTTTTTCAACACTAACACAAGTGCGAAAAGTGGTTTTTCAACACTATCACAAGTGCCAAAAGTGTTTTTTCCACACTAATACAAGTGCAAAAGTGGTTTCCTGCACCAACAAAAGTGCGAAAAGTGGTTTTTCAACACTAACACAAGTGCGAAAAGTGGTTTTCCACACTAATACAAGTGCAAAAGTGGTTTCCTGCACCAACACAAGTGCGAAAAGTGGTTTTTCAACACTAACACAAGTGGGAAAAGTGGTTTTTCAACACTAACACAAGTGCGAAAAGTGTTTTTTCCACACTAATACAAGTGCAAAAGTGGTTTCCTGCACCAACACAAGTGCGAAAAGTGGTTTTTCAACACTAACACAAGTGCGAAAAGTGGTTTTTCAACACTAACACAAGTGCGAAAAGTGGTTTTTCAACACTAACACAAGTGCGAAAAGTGTTTTTTCCACACTAATACAAGTGCAAAAGTGGTTTCCTGCACCAACACAAGTGCGAAAAGTGGTTTTTCAACACTAACACAAGTGCGAAAAGTGGTTTTTCAACACTAACACAAGTGCAAAAAGTGTTTTTTCCACACTAATACAAGTGCAAAAGTGGTTTCCTGCACCAACACAAGTGCGAAAAGTGGTTTTTCAACACTAATACAAGTGCAAAAGTGGTTTCCTGCACCAACACAAGTGCGAAAAGTGGTTTTTCAACACTAACACAAGTGCGAAAAGTGGTTTTTCAACACTACCACAAATGAAAAAAGTGTTTTTTCCACACTAATACAAGTGCAAAAGTGGTTTCCTGCACCAACACAAGTGCGAAAAGTGGTTTTTCAACACTAACACAAGTGCGAAATGTGGTTTTTCAACACTAACACAAGTGCGAAAAGTGGTGTGCCACACTAATACAAGTGCAAAAGTGTTTTTTCCACACTAATACAAGTGCAAAAGTGGTTTCCTGCACCAACACAAGTGCGAAAAGTGGTTTTTCAACACTAACACAAGTGCGAAAAGTGGTTTTTCAACACTAACACAAGTGCGAAAAGTGTTTTTTCCACACTAATACAAGTGCAAAAGTGGTTTCCTGCACCAACACAAGTGCGAAAAGTGGGTTTTCAACACTAACACGAGTGCGAAAAGTGGTTTTTCAACACTAACACAAGTGCGAAAAGTGGTTTTTCAACACTATCACAAGTGCAAAAAGTGGATTTTTCCACACTAATACAAGTGCAAAAGTGGTTTCCTGCACCAACACAAGTGCGAAAAGTGGTTTTTCAACACTAACACAAGTGTGAAAAGTGGTTTTTCAACACTATCACAAGTGCAAAAAGTGTTTTTTCAACACTAATACAAGTGCAAAAGTGGTTTCCTGCACCAACAAAAGTGCAAAAAGTGGTTTTTCAACACTAACACAAGTGCGAAAAGTGGTTTTTCAACACTAACACTAGTGCGAAAAGTGGTTTTTCCACACTAATACAAGTGCAAAAGTGGTTTCCTGCACCAACACAAGTGCGAAAAGTGGTTTTTCAACACTAACACAAGTGCGATAAGTGGTTTTTCAACACTAACAGAAGTGCGAAAAGTGTTTTTTCCACACTAATACAAGTGCAAAAGTGGTTTCCTGCACAAACACAAGTGCGAAAAGTGGTTTTTCAACACTAACACAAGTGTGAAAAGTGGTTTTTCAACACTAACACAAGTGCGAAAAGTGTTTTTTCCACACTAATACAAGTGCAAAAGTGGTTTCCTGCACCAACACAAGTGCGAAAAGTGGTTTTTCAACACTAACACAAGTGCGAAAAGTGTTTTTTCAACACTAACACAAGTGCGAAAAGTGTTTTTTCCACACTAATACAAGTGCAAAAGTGGTTTCCTGCACCAACACAAGTGCGAAAAGTGGTTTTTCAACACTAACACAAGTGCGAAAAGTGGGTTTTCAACACTAACACAAGTGCGAAAAGTGGTTTTTCAACACTATCACAAGTGCAAAAAGTGTTTTTTCCACACTAATACAAGTGCAAAAGTGGTTTCCTGCACCAACACAAGTGCGAAAAGTGGTTTTTCAACACTAACAAAAGTGCGAAAAGTGGTTTTTCAACAATAACACAAGTGCGAAAAGTGTTTTTTCCACACTAATACAAGTGCAAAAGTGGTTTCCTGCACCAACACAAGTGCGAAAAGTGGTTTTTCAACACTAACACAAGTGCGAAAAGTCGTTTTTCAACACTAACACAAGTGCGAAAAGTGGTTTTTCCACACTAATACAAGTGCAAAAGTGGTTTCCTGCACCAACACAAGTGAGAAAAGTGGTTATTCAACACTAACACAAGTGCAAAAAGTGGTTTTTCAACACTATCACAAGTGCAAAAAGTGTTTTTCCACACTAATACAAGTGCAAAAGTGGTTTCCTGCACCAACACAATTGCGAAAAGTGTTTTTTCCACACTAACACAAGTGTGAAAAGTGTTTTTTCCACACTAATACAAGTGCAAAAGTGGTTTCCTGCACCAACACAAGTGCGAAAAGTGGGTTTTCAACACTAACACAAGTGCGAAAAGTGGTTTTTCAACACTATCACAAGTGCCAAAAGTGTTTTTTCCACACTAATACAAGTGCAAAAGTGGTTTCCTGCACCAACAAAAGTGCGAAAAGTGGTTTTTCAACACTAACACAAGTGCGAAAAGTGGTTTTTCGACACTAACACAAGTGCGAAAAGTGGTTTTTCCACACTAATACAAGTGCAAAAGTGGTTTCCTGCACCAACACAAGTGCAAAAAGTGGTTTTTCAACACTAACACAAGTGAGAAAAGTGGTTTTTCAACACTAACAGAAGTGCGAAAAGTGTTTTTTCCACACTAATACAAGTGCAAAAGTGGTTTCCTGCACCAACATAAGTGCGAAAAGTGGTTTTTCAACACTAACACAAGTGCGAAAAGTGGTTTTTCAACACTATCACAAGTGCAAAAAGTGTTTTTTCCACACTAATACAAGTGCAAAAGTGGTTTCCTGCACCAACACAAGTGCGAAAAGTGGTTTTTCAACACTAACAAAAGTGCGAAAAGTGGTTTTTCAACAATAACACAAGTGCGAAAAGTGTTTTTTCCACACTAATACAAGTGCAAAAGTGGTTTCCTGCACCAACACAATGCGAAAAGTGGTTTTTCAACACTAACACAAGTGAAAAAAGTGGTTTTTCAACACTAACACAAGTGCGAAAAGTGTTTTTTCCACACTAATACAAGTGCAAAAGTGGTTTCCTGCACCAACACAAGTGCGAAAAGTGGGTTTTCAACACTAACACAAGTGCGAAAAGTGGTTTTTCAACACTATCACAAGTGACAAAAGTGTTTTTTCCACACTAATACAAGTGCAAAAGTGGTTTCCTGCACCAATAAAAGTGCGAAAAGTGGTTTTTCAACACTATCACAAGTGCAAAAACTGGTTTTGCCACACTAATACAAATGCAAAAGTGGTTTCCTGCACCAACACAAGTGCGAAAAGTGGTTTTTCAACACTAACACAAGTGCGAAAAGTGGTTTTTCAACACTATCACAAGTGCAAAAAGTGTTTTTTCCACACTAATACAAGTGCAAAAGTGGTTTCCTGCACCAACAAAAGTGCGAAAAGTGGTTTTTCAACACTAACACAAGTGCGAAAAGTGGTTTTTCAGCACTAACACAAGTGCGAAAAGTGGTTTTTCCACACTAATACAAGTGCAAAAGTGGTTTCCTGCACCAACACAAGTGCGAAAAGTGGTTTTTCAACACTAACACAAGTGTGAAAAGTGGTTTTTCAACACTAACACAAGTGCGAAAAGTGGTTTTTCAACACTAACACAAGTGCGAAAAGTGGTTTTTCCACACTAATACAAGTGCAAAAGTGGTTTCCTGCACCAACACAAGTGCGAAAAGTGGTTTTTCAACACTAACACAAGTGCGAAAAGTGGTTTTTCAACACTATCACAAGTGCAAAAAGTGTTTTTCCACACTAATACAAGTGCAAAAGTGGTTTCCTGCACCAACACAAGTGTGAAAAGTGGTTTTTCAACACTAACACAAGTGCGAAAAGTCGTTTTTCAACCCTATCACAAGTGCAAAAAGTGGTTTTTCCACACTAATACAAGTGCAAAAGTGGTTTCCTGCACCAACACTAGTGCGAAAAGTGGTTTTTCAACACTAACACAAGTGCGAAAAGTGGTTTTTCAACACTAACACAAGTGCGAAAAGTGGTTTTTCAACATTAACACAAGTGCGAAAAGTGTTTTTTCCACACTAATACAAGTGCAAAAGTGGTTTCCTGCACCAACACAAGTGCGAAAAGTGGTTTTTCAACACTAACACAAGTGCGAAAAGTGGTTTTTCAACACTAACACAAGTGCGAAAAGTGTTTTTTCCACACTAATACAAGTGCAAAAGTGGTTTCCTGCACCAACACAAGTGCGAAAAGTGGTTTTTCAACACTAACACAAGTGCGAAAAGTGGTTTTTCAACACTAACACAAGTGCGAAAAGTGTTTTTTCCACACTAATACAAGCGCAAAAGTGGTTTCCTGCACCAACACATGTGCGAAAAGTGGGTTTTCAACACCAACACAAGTGCAAAAAGTGGTTTTTCAACACTATCACAAGTGCCAAAAGTGTTTTTTCCACACTAATACAAGTGCAAAAGTGGTTTCCTGCACCACCAAAAGTGCGAAAAGTGGTTTTTCAACACTATCACAAGTGCAAAAACTGTTTTTTCCACACTAATACAAGTGCAAAAGTGGTTTCCTGCACGAACACAAGTGCGAAAAGTGGTTTTTCAACACTAACACAAGTGCGAAAAGTGGTTTTTCAACACTATCACAAGTGCAAAAAGTGTTTTTTCCACACTAATACAAGTGCAAAAGTGGTTTCCTGCACCAACACAAGTGCGAAAAGTGGTTTTTCAACACTAACACAAGTGCGAAAAGTGGTTTTTCAGCACTAACACATGTGCGAAAAGTGGTTTTTCCACACTAATACAAGTGCAAAAGTGGTTTCCTTAAACCAACACAAGTGCGAAAAGTGGTTTTTCAACACTAACACAAGTGTGAAAAGTGGTTTTTCAACACTAACACAAGTGTGAAAAGTGGTTTTCCAACACTAACACAAGTGCGAAAAGTGGTTTTTCCACACTAATACAAGTGCAAAAGTGGTTTCCTGCACCAACACAAGTGCGAAAAGTGGTTTTTCAACACTAACACAAGTGCGAAAAGTGGTTTTTCAACACTATCACAAGTGCAAAAAGTGTTTTTTCCACACTAATACAAGTGCAAAAGTGGTTTCCTGCACCAACACAAGTGCGAAAAGTGGTTTTTCAACGCTAACACAAGTGCAAAAAGTGATTTTTCAACCCTATCACAAGTGCAAAAAGTGGTTTTCCACACTAATACAAGTGCAAAAGTGGTTTCCTGCACCAACACTAGTGCGAAAAGTGGTTTTTCAACACTAACACAAGTGCGAAAAGTGGTTTTTCAACACTAACACAAGTGCGAAAATTGGTTTTTCAACACTAACACAAGTGCGAAAAGTGTTTTTTCCACACTAATACAAGTGCAAAAGTGGTTTTTCAACACCAACACAAGTGCGAAAAGTGGTTTTTCTACACTAACACAAGTGCGAAAAGTGGTTTTTCAACACTAACACAAGTGCGAAAAGTGTTTTTTCCACACTAATACAAGTGCAAAAGTGGTTTCCTGCACCAACACAAGTGCGAAAAGTGGTTTTTCAACACTAACACGAGTGCGAAAAGTGGCTTTTCAACACTAACACAAGTGCGAAAAGTGGTTTTTCAACACTATCACAAGTGCAAAAAGTGGTTTTTCCACACTAATACAAGTGCAAAAGTGGTTTCCTGCACCAACACAAGTGCGAAAAGTGGTTTTTCAACACTAACACAAGTGCGAAAAGTGGTTTTTCAGCACTAACACATGTGCGAAAAGTGGTTTTTCCACACTAATACAAGTGCAAAAGTGGTTTCCTTAAACCAACACAAGTGCGAAAAGTGGTTTTTCAACACTAACACAAGTGTGAAAAGTGGTTTTTCAACACTAACACAAGTGTGAAAAGTGGTTTTCCAACACTAACACAAGTGCGAAAAGTGGTTTTTCCACACTAATACAAGTGCAAAAGTGGTTTCCTGCACCAACACAAGTGCGAAAAGTGGTTTTTCAACACTAACACAAGTGCGAAAAGTGGTTTTTCAACACTATCACAAGTGCAAAAAGTGTTTTTTCCACACTAATACAAGTGCAAAAGTGGTTTCCTGCACCAACACAAGTGCGAAAAGTGGTTTTTCAACACTAACACAAGTGCAAAAAGTGATTTTTCAACCCTATCACAAGTGCAAAAAGTGGTTTTCCACACTAATACAAGTGCAAAAGTGGTTTCCTGCACCAACACTAGTGCGAAAAGTGGTTTTTCAACACTAACACAAGTGCGAAAAGTGGTTTTTCAACACTAACACAAGTGCGAAAATTGGTTTTTCAACACTAACACAAGTGCGAAAAGTGTTTTTTCCACACTAATACAAGTGCAAAAGTGGTTTCCTGCACCAACACAAGTGCGAAAAGTGGTTTTTCTACACTAACACAAGTGCGAAAAGTGGTTTTTCAACACTAACACAAGTGCGAAAAGTGTTTTTTCCACACTAATACAAGTGCAAAAGTGGTTTCCTGCACCAACACAAGTGCGAAAAGTGGTTTTTCAACACTAACACGAGTGCGAAAAGTGGCTTTTCAACACTAACACAAGTGCGAAAAGTGGTTTTTCAACACTATCACAAGTGCAAAAAGTGGTTTTTCCACACTAATACATGTGCAAAAGTGGTTTCCTGCACCAACACAAGTGCGAAAAGTGGTTTTTCAACACTAACACAAGTGCGAAAAGTGGTTTTTCAACACTATCACAAGTGCAAAAAGTGTTTTTTCCACACTAATACAAGTGCAAAAGTGGTTTCCTGCACCAACAAAAGTGCAAAAAGTGGTTTTTCAACAATAACACAAGTGCAAAAAGTGGTTTTTCAACACTAACACTAATGCGAAAAGTGGTTTTTCCACACTAATACAAGTGCAAAAGTGGTTTCCTGCACCAACACAAGTGCGAAAAGTGGTTTTTCAACACTAACACAAGTGCGAAAAGTGGTTTTTCAACACTAACAGAAGTGCGAAAAGTGTTTTTTCCACACTAATACAAGTGCAAAAGTGGTTTCCTGCACCAACACAAGTGCGAAAAGTGTTTTTTCAACACTAACACAAGTGCGAAAAGTGGTTTTTCAACCCTATCACAAGTGCAAAAAGTGATTTTTCCGCACTAATACAAGTGCAAAAGTGGTTTCCTGCACCAACACAAGTGCGAAAAGTGGTTTTTCAACACTAACACAAGTGCGAAAAGTGGTATTTCAACACTAACACAAGTGCGAAAAGTGGTTTTTCAACACTAACACAAGTGCGAAAAGTGTTTTTTCCACACTAATACAAGTGCAAAAGTGGTTTCCTGCACCAACAGAAGTGCGAAAAGTGGTTTTTCTACACTAACACAAGTGCGAAAAGTGGTTTTTCAACACTAACACAAGTGCGAAAAGTGTTTTTTCCACACTAATACAAGTGCAAAAGTGGTTTCCTGCACCAACACAAGTGCGAAAAGTGTTTTTCAACACTAACACGAGTGCGAAAAGTGGCTTTTCAACACTAACACAAGTGCGAAAAGTGGTTTTTCAACACTATCACAAGTGCAAAAAGTGGTTTTTCCACACTAATACAAGTGCAAAAGTGGTTTCCTGCACCAACACAAGTGCGAAAAGTGGTTTTTCAACACTAACACAAGTGCGAAAAGTGGTTTTTCAACACTATCACAAGTGCAAAAAGTGTTTTTTCCACACTAATACAAGTGCAAAAGTGGTTTCCTGCACCAACAAAAGTGCAAAAAGTGGTTTTTCAACACTAACACAAGTGCGAAAAGTGGTTTTTCAACACTAACACTAATGCGAAAAGTGGTTTTTCCACACTAATACAAGTGCAAAAGTGGTTTCCTGCACCAACACAAGTGCGAAAAGTGGTTTTTCAACACTAACACAAGTGCGAAAAGTGGTTTTTCAACACCAACAGAAGTGCGAAAAGTGTTTTTTCCACACTAATACAAGTGCAAAAGTGGTTTCCTGCACCAACACGAGTGCGAAAAGTGTTTTTTCCACACTAACACAAGTGCGAAAAGTGTTTTTTCCACACTAATACAAGTGCAAAAGTGGTTTCCTGCACCAACACAAGTGCGAAAAGTGGTTTTTCAACACTAACACAAGTGCGAAAAGTGGATTTTCAACACTAACACAAGTGCGAAAAGTGTTTTTTCCACACTAATACAAGTGCAAAAGTGGTTTCCTGCACCAACACAAGTGCGAAAAGTGGGTTTTCAACACTAACACAAGTGTGAAAAGTGGTTTTTCAACACTATCACAAGTGCCAAAAGTGTTTTTTCCACACTAATACAAGTGCAAAAGTGGTTTCCTGCACCAACAAAAGTGCGAAAAGTGGTTTTTCAACACTAACACAAGTGCGAAAAGTGGTTTTTCAACACTAACACAAGTGCGAAAAGTGGTTTTTCAACACTAACACAAGTGCGAAAAGTGGTTTCCTGCACCAACAAAAGTGCGAAAAGTGGTTTTTCAACACTAACACAAGTGCGAAAAGTGGTTTTTCAACACTAACACAAGTGCGAAAAGTGGTTTTTCAACACTAACACAAGTGCGAAAATTGGTTTTTCAACACTAACACAAGTGCGAAAAGTGTTTTTTCCACACTAATACAAGTGCAAAAGTGGTTTCCTGCACCAACACAAGTGCGAAAAGTGGTTTTTCTACACTAACACAAGTGCGAAAAGTGGTTTTTCAACACTAACACAAGTGCGAAAAGTGTTTTTTCCACACTAATACAAGTGCAAAAGTGGTTTCCTGCACCAACACAAGTGCGAAAAGTGGTTTTTCAACACGAACACGAGTGCGAAAAGTGGCTTTTCAACACTAACACAAGTGCGAAAAGTGGTTTTTCAACACTATCACAAGTGCAAAAAGTGGTTTTTCCACACTAATACAAGTGCAAAAGTGGTTTCCTGCACCAACACAAGTGCGAAAAGTGGTTTTTCAACACTAACACAAGTGCGAAAAGTGGTTTTTCAACACTATCACAAGTGCAAAAAGTGTTTTTCCACACTAATACAAGTGCAAAAGTGGTTTCCTGCACCAACAAAAGTGCAAAAAGTGGTTTTTCAACAATAACACAAGTGCAAAAAGTGGTTTTTCAACACTAACACTAATGCGAAAAGTGGTTTTTCCACACTAATACAAGTGCAAAAGTGGTTTCCTGCACCAACACAAGTGCGAAAAGTGGTTTTTCAACACTAACACAAGTGCGAAAAGTGGTTTTTCAACACTAACAGAAGTGCGAAAAGTGTTTTTTCCACACTAATACAAGTGCAAAAGTGGTTTCCTGCACCAACACAAGTGCGAAAAGTGTTTTTTCAACACTAACACAAGTGCGAAAAGTGGTTTTTCAACCCTATCACAAGTGCAAAAAGTGTTTTTTCCACACTAATACAAGTGCAAAAGTGGTTTCCTGCACCAACACAAGTGCAAAAAGTGGTTTTTCAACACTAACACAAGTGCGAAAAGTGGTTTTTCAACACTAACACTAATGCGAAAAGTGGTTTTTCCACACTAATACAAGTGCAAAAGTGGTTTCCTGCTCCAACACAAGTGCGAAAAGTGGTTTTTCAACACTAACACAAGTGCGAAAAGTGGTTTTTCAACACCAACAGAAGTGCGAAAGTGTTTTTTCCACACTAATACAAGTGCAAAAGTGGTTTCCTGCACCAACACAAGTGCGAAAAGTGTTTTTTCCACACTAACACAAGTGCGAAAAGTGTTTTTTCCACACTAATACAATTGCAAAAGTGGTTTCCTGCACCAACACAAGTGCGAGAAGTGGTTTTTCAACACTAACACAAGTGCGAAACGTGGATTTTCAACACTAACACAAGTGCGAAAAGTGTTTTTTCCACACTAATACAAGTGCAAAAGTGGTTTCCTGCACCAACACAAGTGCGAAAGTGGGTTTTCAACACTAACACAAGTGTGAAAAGTGGTTTTTCAACACTATCACAAGTGCCAAAAGTGTTTTTTCCACACTAATACAAGTGCAAAAGTGGTTTCCTGCACCAACAAAAGTGCGAAAAGTGGTTTTTCAACACTAACACAAGTGCGAAAAGTGGTTTTCAACACTAACACAAGTGCGAAAAGTGGTTTTTCAACACTAACACAAGTGCGAAAAGTGGTTTCCTGCACCAACAAAAGTGCGAAAAGTGGTTTTTCAACACTAACACAAGTGCGAAAAGTGGTTTTTCAACACTAACACAAGTGCGAAAAGTGGTTTTTCAACACTAACACAAGTGCGAAATTGGTTTTTCAACACTAACACAAGTGCGAAAAGTGTTTTTTCCACACTAATACAAGTGCAAAAGTGGTTTCCTGCACCAACACAAGTGCGAAAAGTGGTTTTTCTACACTAACACAAGTGCGAAAAGTGGTTTTTCAACACTAACACAAGTGCGAAAAGTGTTTTTTCCACACTAATACAAGTGCAAAAGTGGTTTCCTGCACCAACACAAGTGCGAAAAGTGGTTTTTCAACACGAACACGAGTGCGAAAAGTGGCTTTTCAACACTAACACAAGTGCGAAAAGTGGTTTTTCAACACTATCACAAGTGCAAAACGTGGTTTTTCCACACTAATACAAGTGCAAAAGTGGTTTCCTGCACCAACACAAGTGCGAAAAGTGGTTTTTCAACACTAACACAAGTGCGAAAAGTGGTTTTTCAACACTATCACAAGTGCAAAAAGTGTTTTTTCCACACTAATACAAGTGCAAAAGTGGTTTCCTGCACCAACAAAAGTGCAAAAAGTGGTTTTTCAACAATAACACAAGTGCAAAAAGTGGTTTTTCAACACTAACACTAATGCGAAAAGTGGTTTTTCCACACTAATACAAGTGCAAAAGTGGTTTCCTGCACCAACACAAGTGCGAAAAGTGGTTTTTCAACACTAACACAAGTGCGAAAAGTGGTTTTTCAACACTAACAGAAGTGCGAAAAGTGTTTTTTCCACACTAATACAAGTGCAAAAGTGGTTTCCTGCACCAACACAAGTGCGAAAAGTGTTTTTTCAACACTAACACAAGTGCGAAAAGTGGTTTTTCAACCCTATCACAAGTGCAAAAAGTGATTTTTCCACACTAATACAAGTGCAAAAGTGGTTTCCTGCACCAACACAAGTGCGAAAAGTGGTTTTTCAACACTAACACAAGTGCGAAAAGTGGTATTTCAACACTAACACAAGTGCGAAAAGTGGTTTTTCAACACTAACACAAGTGCGAAAAGTGTTTTTTCCACACTAATACAAGTGCAAAAGTGGTTTCCTGCACCAACAGAAGTGCGAAAAGTGGTTTTTCTACACTAACACAAGTGCGAAAAGTGGTTTTTCAACACTAACACAAGTGCGAAAAGTGTTTTTTCCACACTAATACAAGTGCAAAAGTGGTTTCCTGCACCAACACAAGTGCGAAAAGTGTTTTTCAACACTAACACGAGTGCGAAAAGTGGCTTTTCAACACTAACACAAGTGCGAAAAGTGGTTTTTCAACACTATCACAAGTGCAAAAAGTGGTTTTTCCACACTAATACAAGTGCAAAAGTGGTTTCCTGCACCAACACAAGTGCGAAAAGTGGTTTTTCAACACTAACACAAGTGCGAAAAGTGGTTTTTCAACACTATCACAAGTGCAAAAAGTGTTTTTTCCACACTAATACAAGTGCAAAAGTGGTTTCCTGCACCAACAAAAGTGCAAAAAGTGGTTTTTCAACACTAACACAAGTGCGAAAAGTGGTTTTTCAACACTAACACTAATGCGAAAAGTGGTTTTTCCACACTAATACAAGTGCAAACGTGGTTTCCTGCACCAACACAAGTGCGAAAAGTGGTTTTTCAACACTAACACAAGTGCGAAAAGTGGTTTTTCAACACCAACAGAAGTGCAAAAAGTGTTTTTTCCACACTAATACAAGTGCAAAAGTGGTTTCCTGCACCAACACAAGTGCGAAAAGTGTTTTTTCCACACTAACACAAGTGCGAAAAGTGTTTTTTCCACACTAATACAATTGCAAAAGTGGTTTCCTGCACCAACACAAGTGCGAGAAGTGGTTTTTCAACACTAACACAAGTGCGAAACGTGGATTTTCAACACTAACACAAGTGCGAAAAGTGTTTTTTCCACACTAATACAAGTGCAAAAGTGGTTTCCTGCACCAACACAAGTGCGAAAAGTGGGTTTTCAACACTAACACAAGTGCGAAAAGTGGTTTTTCAACACTATCACAAGTGCCAAAAGTGTTTTTTCCACACTAATACAAGTGCAAAAGTGGTTTCCTGCACCAACAAAAGTGCGAAAAGTGGTTTTTCAACACTAACACAAGTGCGAAAAGTGGTTTTTCAACACTAACACAAGTGCGAAAAGTGGTTTTTCAACACTAACACAAGTGCGAAAAGTGTTTTTTCCACACTAATACAAGTGCAAAAGTGGTTTCCTGCACCAACACAAGTGCGAAAAGTGGGTTTTCAACACTAACACAAGTGCGAAAAGTGGTTTTTCAACACTAACACAAGTGCGAAAAGTGTTTTTTCCACACTAATACAAGTGCAAAAGTGGTTTCCTGCACCAACACAAGTGCGAAAAGTGGTTTTTCAACACTAACACAAGTGAAAAAAGTGGTTTTTCAACCCTATCACAAGTGCAAAAAGTGTTTTTTCCACACTAATACAAGTGCAAAAGTGGTTTCCTGCACCAACACAAGTGCGAAAAGTGGTTTTTCAACACTAACACAAGTGAAAAAAGTGGTTTTTCAACCCTATCACAAGTGCAAAAAGTGGTTTTCCACACTAATACAAGTGCAAAAGTGGTTTCCTGCACCAACACTAGTGCGAAAAGTGGTTTTTCAACACTAACACAAGTGCGAAAAGTGGTTTTTCAACACTAACACAAGTGCGAAAATTGGTTTTTCAACACTAACACAAGTGCGAAAAGTGTTTTTTCCACACTAATACAAGTGCAAAAGTGGTTTCCTGCACCAACACAAGTGCGAAAAGTGGTTTTTCTACACTAACACAAGTGCGAAAAGTGGTTTTTCAACACTAACACAAGTGCGAAAAGTGTTTTTTCCACACTAATACAAGTGCAAAAGTGGTTTCCTGCACCAACACAAGTGCGAAAAGTGGTTTTTCAACACTAACACGAGTGCGAAAAGTGGCTTTTCAACACTAACACAAGTGCGAAAAGTGGTTTTTCAACACTATCACAAGTGCAAAAAGTGGTTTTTCCACACTAATACAAGTGCAAAAGTGGTTTCCTGCACCAACACAAGTGCGAAAAGTGGTTTTTCAACACTAACACAAGTGCGAAAAGTGGTTTTTCAGCACTAACACATGTGCGAAAAGTGGTTTTTCCACACTAATACAAGTGCAAAAGTGGTTTCCTTAAACCAACACAAGTGCGAAAAGTGGTTTTTCAACACTAACACAAGTGTGAAAAGTGGTTTTTCAACACTAACACAAGTGTGAAAAGTGGTTTTCCAACACTAACACAAGTGCGAAAAGTGGTTTTTCCACACTAATACAAGTGCAAAAGTGGTTTCCTGCACCAACACAAGTGCGAAAAGTGGTTTTTCAACACTAACACAAGTGCGAAAAGTGGTTTTTCAACACTATCACAAGTGCAAAAAGTGTTTTTTCCACACTAATACAAGTGCAAAAGTGGTTTCCTGCACCAACACAAGTGCGAAAAGTGGTTTTTCAACACTAACACAAGTGCAAAAAGTGATTTTTCAACCCTATCACAAGTGCAAAAAGTGGTTTTCCACACTAATACAAGTGCAAAAGTGGTTTCCTGCACCAACACTAGTGCGAAAAGTGGTTTTTCAACACTAACACAAGTGCGAAAAGTGGTTTTTCAACACTAACACAAGTGCGAAAATTGGTTTTTCAACACTAACACAAGTGCGAAAAGTGTTTTTTCCACACTAATACAAGTGCAAAAGTGGTTTCCTGCACCAACACAAGTGCGAAAAGTGGTTTTTCTACACTAACACAAGTGCGAAAAGTGGTTTTTCAACACTAACACAAGTGCGAAAAGTGTTTTTTCCACACTAATACAAGTGCAAAAGTGGTTTCCTGCACCAACACAAGTGCGAAAAGTGGTTTTTCTACACTAACACAAGTGCGAAAAGTGGTTTTTCTACACTAACACAAGTGCGAAAAGTGGTTTTTCAACACTAACACGAGTACGAAAAGTGGCTTTTCAACACTAACACAAGTGCGAAAAGTGGTTTTTCAACACTATCACAAGTGCAAAAAGTGGTGTTTCCACACTAATACAAGTGCAAAAGTGGTTTCCTGCACCAACACAAGTGCGAAAAGTGGTTTTTCAACACTAACACAAGTGCGAAAAGTGGTTTTTCAACACTATCACAAGTGCAAAAAGTGTTTTTTCCACACTAATACAAGTGCAAAAGTGGTTTCCTGCACCAACAAAAGTGCAAAAAGTGGTTTTTCAACAATAACACAAGTGCAAAAAGTGGTTTTTCAACACTAACACTAATGCGAAAAGTGGTTTTTCCACACTAATACAAGTGCAAAAGTGGTTTCCTGCACCAACACAAGTGCGAAAAGTGGTTTTTCAACACTAACACAAGTGCGAAAAGTGGTTTTTCAACACTAACAGAAGTGCGAAAAGTGTTTTTTCCACACTAATACAAGTGCAAAAGTGGTTTCCTGCACCAAGACAAGTGCGAAAAGTGTTTTTTCAACACTAACACAAGTGCGAAAAGTGGTTTTTCAACCCTATCACAAGTGCAAAAAGTGATTTTTCCACACTAATACAAGTGCAAAAGTGGTTTCCTGCACCAACACAAGTGCGAAAAGTGGTTTTTCAACACTAACACAAGTGCGAAAAGTGGTATTTCAACACTAACACAAGTGCGAAAAGTGGTTTTTCAACACTAACACAAGTGCGAAAAGTGTTTTTTCCACACTAATACAAGTGCAAAAGTGGTTTCCTGCACCAACAGAAGTGCGAAAAGTGGTTTTTCTACACTAACACAAGTGCGAAAAGTGGTTTTTCAACACTAACACTAATGCGAAAAGTGGTTTTTCCACACTAATACAAGTGCAAACGTGGTTTCCTGCACCAACACAAGTGCGAAAAGTGGTTTTTCAACACTAACACAAGTGCGAAAAGTGGTTTTTCAACACCAACAGAAGTGCGAAAAGTGTTTTTTCCACACTAATACAAGTGCAAAAGTGGTTTCCTGCACCAACACAAGTGCGAAAAGTGTTTTTTCCACACTAACACAAGTGCGAAAAGTGTTTTTTCCACACTAATACAATTGCAAAAGTGGTTTCCTGCACCAACACAAGTGCGAGAAGTGGTTTTTCAACACTAACACAAGTGCGAAACGTGGATTTTCAACACTAACACAAGTGCGAAAAGTGTTTTTTCCACACTAATACAAGTGCAAAAGTGGTTTCCTGCACCAACACAAGTGCGAAAAGTGGGTTTTCAACACTAACACAAGTGCGAAAAGTGGTTTTTCAACACTATCACAAGTGCCAAAAGTGTTTTTTCCACACTAATACAAGTGCAAAAGTGGTTTCCTGCACCAACAAAAGTGCGAAAAGTGGTTTTTCAACACTAACACAAGTGCGAAAAGTGGTTTTTCAACACTAACACAAGTGCGAAAAGTGGTTTTTCAACACTAACACAAGTGCGAAAAGTGTTTTTTCCACACTAATACAAGTGCAAAAGTGGTTTCCTGCACCAACACAAGTGCGAAAAGTGGGTTTTCAACACTAACACAAGTGCGAAAAGTGGTTTTTCAACACTAACACAAGTGCGAAAAGTGTTTTTTCCACACTAATACAAGTGCAAAAGTGGTTTCCTGCACCAACACAAGTGCGAAAAGTGGTTTTTCAACACTAACACAAGTGAAAAAAGTGGTTTTTCAACCCTATCACAAGTGCAAAAAGTGTTTTTTCCACACTAATACAAGTGCAAAAGTGGTTTCCTGCACCAACACAAGTGCGAAAAGTGGTTTTTCAACACTAACACAAGTGAAAAAAGTGGTTTTTCAACCCTATCACAAGTGCAAAAAGTGGTTTTCCACACTAATACAAGTGCAAAAGTGGTTTCCTGCACCAACACTAGTGCGAAAAGTGGTTTTTCAACACTAACACAAGTGCGAAAAGTGGTTTTTCAACACTAACACAAGTGCGAAAATTGGTTTTTCAACACTAACACAAGTGCGAAAAGTGTTTTTTCCACACTAATACAAGTGCAAAAGTGGTTTCCTGCACCAACACAAGTGCGAAAAGTGGTTTTTCTACACTAACACAAGTGCGAAAAGTGGTTTTTCAACACTAACACAAGTGCGAAAAGTGTTTTTTCCACACTAATACAAGTGCAAAAGTGGTTTCCTGCACCAACACAAGTGCGAAAAGTGGTTTTTCAACACTAACACGAGTGCGAAAAGTGGCTTTTCAACACTAACACAAGTGCGAAAAGTGGTTTTTCAACACTATCACAAGTGCAAAAACTGGTTTTTCCACACTAATACAAGTGCAAAAGTGGTTTCCTGCACCAACACAAGTGCGAAAAGTGGTTTTTCAACACTAACACAAGTGCGAAAAGTGGTTTTTCAGCACTAACACATGTGCGAAAAGTGGTTTTTCCACACTAATACAAGTGCAAAAGTGGTTTCCTTAAACCAACACAAGTGCGAAAAGTGGTTTTTCAACACTAACACAAGTGTGAAAAGTGGTTTTTCAACACTAACACAAGTGTGAAAAGTGGTTTTCCAACACTAACACAAGTGCGAAAAGTGGTTTTTCCACACTAATACAAGTGCAAAAGTGGTTTCCTGCACCAACACAAGTGCGAAAAGTGGTTTTTCAACACTAACACAAGTGCGAAAAGTGGTTTTTCAACACTATCACAAGTGCAAAAAGTGTTTTTTCCACACTAATACAAGTGCAAAAGTGGTTTCCTGCACCAACACAAGTGCGAAAAGTGGTTTTTCAACACTAACACAAGTGCAAAAAGTGATTTTTCAACCCTATCACAAGTGCAAAAAGTGGTTTTCCACACTAATACAAGTGCAAAAGTGGTTTCCTGCACCAACACTAGTGCGAAAAGTGGTTTTTCAACACTAACACAAGTGCGAAAAGTGGTTTTTCAACACTAACACAAGTGCGAAAATTGGTTTTTCAACACTAACACAAGTGCGAAAAGTGTTTTTTCCACACTAATACAAGTGCAAAAGTGGTTTCCTGCACCAACACAAGTGCGAAAAGTGGTTTTTCTACACTAACACAAGTGCGAAAAGTGGTTTTTCAACACTAACACAAGTGCGAAAAGTGTTTTTTCCACACTAATACAAGTGCAAAAGTGGTTTCCTGCACCAACACAAGTGCGAAAAGTGGTTTTTCAACACTAACACGAGTGCGAAAAGTGGCTTTTCAACACTAACACAAGTGCGAAAAGTGGTTTTTCAACACTATCACAAGTGCAAAAAGTGGTGTTTCCACACTAATACAAGTGCAAAAGTGGTTTCCTGCACCAACACAAGTGCGAAAAGTGGTTTTTCAACACTAACACAAGTGCGAAAAGTGGTTTTTCAACACTATCACAAGTGCAAAAAGTGTTTTTTCCACACTAATACAAGTGCAAAAGTGGTTTCCTGCACCAACAAAAGTGCAAAAAGTGGTTTTTCAACAATAACACAAGTGCAAAAAGTGGTTTTTCAACACTAACACTAATGCGAAAAGTGGTTTTTCCACACTAATACAAGTGCAAAAGTGGTTTCCTGCACCAACACAAGTGCGAAAAGTGGTTTTTCAACACTAACACAAGTGCGAAAAGTGGTTTTTCAACACTAACAGAAGTGCGAAAAGTGTTTTTTCCACACTAATACAAGTGCAAAAGTGGTTTCCTGCACCAACACAAGTGCGAAAAGTGTTTTTTCAACACTAACACAAGTGCGAAAAGTGGTTTTTTAACCCTATCACAAGTGCAAAAAGTGATTTTTCCACACTAATACAAGTGCAAAAGTGGTTTCCTGCACCAACACAAGTGCGAAAAGTGGTTTTTCAACACTAACACAAGTGCGAAAAGTGGTATTTCAACACTAACACAAGTGCGAAAAGTGGTTTTTCAACACTAACACAAGTGCGAAAAGTGTTTTTTCCACACTAATACAAGTGCAAAAGTGGTTTCCTGCACCAACAGAAGTGCGAAAAGTGGGTTTTCTACACTAACACAAGTGCGAAAAGTGGTTTTTCAACACTAACACAAGTGCGAAAAGTGTTTTTTCCACACTAATACAAGTGCAAAAGTGGTTTCCTGCACCAACACAAGTGCGAAAAGTGTTTTTCAACACTAACACGAGTGCGAAAAGTGGCTTTTCAACACTAACACAAGTGCGAAAAGTGGTTTTTCAACACTATCACAAGTGCAAAAAGTGGTTTTTCCACACTAATACAAGTGCAAAAGTGGTTTCCTGCACCAACACAAGTGCGAAAAGTGGTTTTTCAACACTAACACAAGTGCGAAAAGTGGTTTTTCAACACTATCACAAGTGCAAAAAGTGTTTTTTCCACACTAATACAAGTGCAAAAGTGGTTTCCTGCACCAACAAAAGTGCAAGAGGTGGTTTTTCAACACTAACACAAGTGCGAAAAGTGGTTTTTCAACACTAACACTAATGCGAAAAGTGGTTTTTCCACACTAATACAAGTGCAAAAGTGGTTTCCTGCACCAACACAAGTGCGAAAAGTGGTTTTTCAACACTAACACAAGTGCGAAAAGTGGTTTTTCAACACCAACAGAAGTGCGAAAAGTGTTTTTTCCACACTAATACAAGTGCAAAAGTGGTTTCCTGCACCAACACAAGTGCGAAAAGTGTTTTTTCCACACTAACACAAGTGCGAAAAGTGTTTTTTCCACACTAATACAAGTGCAAAAGTGGTTTCCTGCACCAACACAAGTGCGAGAGGTGGTTTTTCAACACTAACACAAGTGCGAAAAGTGGATTTTCAACACTAACACAAGTGCGAAAAGTGTTTTTTCCACACTAATACAAGTGCAAAAGTGGTTTCCTGCACCAACACAAGTGCGAAAAGTGGGTTTTCAACACTAACACAAGTGTGAAAAGTGGTTTTTCAACACTATCACAAGTGCCAAAAGTGTTTTTTCCACACTAATACAAGTGCAAAAGTGGTTTCCTGCACCAACAAAAGTGCGAAAAGTGGTTTTTCAACACTAACACAAGTGCGAAAAGTGGTTTTTCAACACTAACACAAGTGCGAAAAGTGGTTTTTCAACACTAACACAAGTGCGAAAAGTGGTTTCCTGCACCAACAAAAGTGCGAAAAGTGGTTTTTCAACACTAACACAAGTGCGAAAAGTGGTTTTTCAACACTAACACAAGTGCGAAAAGTGGTTTTTCAACACTAACACAAGTGCGAAAATTGGTTTTTCAACACTAACACAAGTGCGAAAAGTGTTTTTTCCACACTAATACAAGTGCAAAAGTGGTTTCCTGCACCAACACAAGTGCGAAAAGTGGTTTTTCTACACTAACACAAGTGCGAAAAGTGGTTTTTCAACACTAACACAAGTGCGAAAAGTGTTTTTTCCACACTAATACAAGTGCAAAAGTGGTTTCCTGCACCAACACAAGTGCGAAAAGTGGTTTTTCAACACGAACACGAGTGCGAAAAGTGGCTTTTCAACACTAACACAAGTGCGAAAAGTGGTTTTTCAACACTATCACAAGTGCAAAAAGTGGTTTTTCCACACTAATACAAGTGCAAAAGTGGTTTCCTGCACCAACACAAGTGCGAAAAGTGGTTTTTCAACACTAACACAAGTGCGAAAAGTGGTTTTTCAACACTATCACAAGTGCAAAAAGTGTTTTTTCCACACTAATACAAGTGCAAAAGTGGTTTCCTGCACCAACAAAAGTGCAAAAAGTGGTTTTTCAACAATAACACAAGTGCAAAAAGTGGTTTTTCAACACTAACACTAATGCGAAAAGTGGTTTTTCCACACTAATACAAGTGCAAAAGTGGTTTCCTGCACCAACACAAGTGCGAAAAGTGGTTTTTCAACACTAACACAAGTGCGAAAAGTGGTTTTTCAACACTAACAGAAGTGCGAAAAGTGTTTTTTCCACACTAATACAAGTGCAAAAGTGGTTTCCTGCACCAACACAAGTGCGAAAAGTGTTTTTTCAACACTAACACAAGTGCGAAAAGTGGTTTTTCAACCCTATCACAAGTGCAAAAAGTGATTTTTCCACACTAATACAAGTGCAAAAGTGGTTTCCTGCACCAACACAAGTGCGAAAAGTGGTTTTTCAACACTAACACAAGTGCGAAAAGTGGTATTTCAACACTAACACAAGTGCGAAAAGTGGTTTTTCAACACTAACACAAGTGCGAAAAGTGTTTTTTCCACACTAATACAAGTGCAAAAGTGGTTTCCTGCACCAACAGAAGTGCGAAAAGTGGTTTTTCTACACTAACACAAGTGCGAAAAGTGGTTTTTCAACACTAACACAAGTGCGAAAAGTGTTTTTTCCACACTAATACAAGTGCAAAAGTGGTTTCCTGCACCAACACAAGTGCGAAAAGTGTTTTTCAACACTAACACGAGTGCGAAAAGTGGCTTTTCAACACTAACACAAGTGCGAAAAGTGGTTTTTCAACACTATCACAAGTGCAAAAAGTGGTTTTTCCACACTAATACAAGTGCAAAAGTGGTTTCCTGCACCAACACAAGTGCGAAAAGTGGTTTTTCAACACTAACACAAGTGCGAAAAGTGGTTTTTCAACACTATCACAAGTGCAAAAAGTGTTTTTTCCACACTAATACAAGTGCAAAAGTGGTTTCCTGCACCAACAAAAGTGCAAAAAGTGGTTTTTCAACACTAACACAAGTGCGAAAAGTGGTTTTTCAACACTAACACTAATGCGAAAAGTGGTTTTTCCACACTAATACAAGTGCAAAAGTGGTTTCCTGCACCAACACAAGTGCGAAAAGTGGTTTTTCAACACTAACACAAGTGCGAAAAGTGGTTTTTCAACACCAACAGAAGTGCGAAAAGTGTTTTTTCCACACTAATACAAGTGCAAAAGTGGTTTCCTGCACCAACACAAGTGTGAAAAGTGTTTTTTCCACACTAACACAAGTGCGAAAAGTGTTTTTTCCACACTAATACAAGTGCAAAAGTGGTTTCCTGCACCAACACAAGTGCGAAAAGTGTTTTTTCCACACTAACACAAGTGCCAAAAGTGTTTTTTCCACACTAATACAAGTGCAAAAGTGGTTTCCTGCACCACCAAAAGTGCGAAAAGTGGTTTTTCAACACTATCACAAGTGCAAAAACTGTTTTTTCCACACTAATACAAGTGCAAAAGTGGTTTCCTGCACCAACACAAGTGCGAAAAGTGGTTTTTCAACACTAACACAAGTGCGAAAAGTGGTTTTTCAACACTATCACAAGTGCAAAAAGTGTTTTTTCCACACTAATACAAGTGCAAAAGTGGTTTCCTGCACCAACACAAGTGCGAAAAGTGGTTTTTCAACACTAACACAAGTGCGAAAAGTGGTTTTTCAGCACTAACACATGTGCGAAAAGTGGTTTTTCCACACTAATACAAGTGCAAAAGTGGTTTCCTTAAACCAACACAAGTGCGAAAAGTGGTTTTTTAACACTAACACAAGTGTGAAAAGTGGTTTTTCAACACTAACACAAGTGTGAAAAGTGGTTTTCCAACACTAACACAAGTGCGAAAAGTGGTTTTTCCACACTAATACAAGTGCAAAAGTGGTTTCCTGCACCAACACAAGTGCGAAAAGTGGTTTTTCAACACTAACACAAGTGCGAAAAGTGGTTTTTCAACACTATCACAAGTGCAAAAAGTGTTTTTTCCACACTAATACAAGTGCAAAAGTGGTTTCCTGCACCAACACAAGTGCGAAAAGTGGTTTTTCAACACTAACACAAGTGCAAAAAGTGATTTTTCAACCCTATCACAAGTGCAAAAAGTGGTTTTCCACACTAATACAAGTGCAAAAGTGGTTTCCTGCACCAACACTAGTGCGAAAAGTGGTTTTTCAACACTAACACAAGTGCGAAAAGTGGTTTTTCAACACTAACACAAGTGCGAAAATTGGTTTTTCAACACTAACACAAGTGCGAAAAGTGTTTTTTCCACACTAATACAAGTGCAAAAGTGGTTTCCTGCACCAACACAAGTGCGAAAAGTGGTTTTTCTACACTAACACAAGTGCGAAAAGTGGTTTTTCAACACTAACACAAGTGCGAAAAGTGTTTTTTCCACACTAATACAAGTGCAAAAGTGGTTTCCTGCACCAACACAAGTGCGAAAAGTGGTTTTTCAACACTAACACGAGTGCGAAAAGTGGCTTTTCAACACTAACACAAGTGCGAAAAGTGGTTTTTCAACACTATCACAAGTGCAAAAAGTGGTTTTTCCACACTAATACAAGTGCAAAAGTGGTTTCCTGCACCAACACAAGTGCAAAAAGTGGTTTTTCAACACTAACACAAGTGCGAAAAGTGGTTTTTCAACACTATCACAAGTGCAAAAAGTGTTTTTTCCACACTAATACAAGTGCAAAAGTGGTTTCCTGCACCAACAAAAGTGCAAAAAGTGGTTTTTCAACAATAACACAAGTGCAAAAAGTGGTTTTTCAACACTAACACTAATGCGAAAAGTGGTTTTTCCACACTAATACAAGTGCAAAAGTGGTTTCCTGCACCAACACAAGTGCGAAAAGTGGTTTTTCAACACTAACACAAGTGCGAAAAGTGGTTTTTCAACACTAACAGAAGTGCGAAAAGTGTTTTTTCCACACTAATACAAGTGCAAAAGTGGTTTCCTGCACCAACACAAGTGCGAAAAGTGTTTTTTCAACACTAACACAAGTGCGAAAAGTGGTTTTTCAACCCTATCACAAGTGCAAAAAGTGATTTTTCCACACTAATACAAGTGCAAAAGTGGTTTCCTGCACCAACACAAGTGCGAAAAGTGGTTTTTCAACACTAACACAAGTGCGAAAAGTGGTATTTCAACACTAACACAAGTGCGAAAAGTGGTTTTTCAACACTAACACAAGTGCGAAAAGTGTTTTTTCCACACTAATACAAGTGCAAAAGTGGTTTCCTGCACCAACAGAAGTGCGAAAAGTGGTTTTTCTACACTAACACAAGTGCGAAAAGTGGTTTTTCAACACTAACACAAGTGCGAAAAGTGTTTTTTCCACACTAATACAAGTGCAAAAGTGGTTTCCTGCACCAACACAAGTGCGAAAAGTGTTTTTCAACACTAACACGAGTGCGAAAAGTGGCTTTTCAACACTAACACAAGTGCGAAAAGTGGTTTTTCAACACTACCACAAGTGCAAAAAGTGGTTTTTCCACACTAATACAAGTGCAAAAGTGGTTTCCTGCACCAACACAAGTGCGAAAAGTGGTTTTTCAACACTAACACAAGTGCGAAAAGTGGTTTTTCAACACTATCACAAGTGCAAAAAGTGTTTTTTCCACACTAATACAAGTGCAAAAGTGGTTTCCTGCACCAACAAAAGTGCAAAAAGTGGTTTTTCAACACTAACACAAGTGCGAAAAGTGGTTTCTCAACACTAACACTAATGCGAAAAGTGGTTTTTCCACACTAATACAAGTGCAAAAGTGGTTTCCTGCACCAACACAAGTGCGAAAAGTGGTTTTTCAACACTAACACAAGTGCGAAAAGTGGTTTTTCAACACCAACAGAAGTGCGAAAAGTGTTTTTTCCACACTAATACAAGTGCAAAAGTGGTTTCCTGCACCAACACAAGTGCGAAAAGTGTTTTTTCCACACTAACACAAGTGCGAAAAGTGTTTTTTCCACACTAATACAAGTGCAAAAGTGGTTTCCTGCACCAACACAAGTGCGAGAAGTGGTTTTTCAACACTAACACAAGTGCAAAAAGTGGATTTTCAACACTAACACAAGTGCGAAAAGTGTTTTTTCCACACTAATACAAGTGCAAAAGTGGTTTCCTGCACCAACACAAGTGCGAAAAGTGGGTTTTCTACACTAACACAAGTGCGAAAAGTGGTTTTTCAACACTATCACAAGTGCCAAAAGTGTTTTTTCCACACTAATACAAGTGCAAAAGTGGTTTCCTGCACCAACAAAAGTGCGAAAAGTGGTTTTTCAACACTAACACAAGTGCGAAAAGTGGTTTTTCAACACTAACACAAGTGCGAAAAGTGGTTTTTCAACACTAACACAAGTGCGAAAAGTGTTTTTTCCACACTAATACAAGTGCAAAAGTGGTTTCCTGCACCAACACAAGTGCGAAAAGTGGGTTTTCAACACTAACACAAGTGCGAAATGTGGTTTTTCAACACTATCACAAGTGCAAAAAGTGTTTTTCCACACTAATACAAGTGCAAAAGTGGTTTCCTGCACCAACAAAAGTGCGAAAAGTGGTTTTTCAACACTAACACAAGTGCGAAAAGTGGTTTTTCAGCACTAACACAAGTGCGAAAAGTGTTTTTTCCACACTAATACAAGTGCAAAAGTGGTTTCCTGCACCAACACAAGTGCGAAAAGTGGTTTTCAACACTAACACAAGTGCGAAAAGTGGTTTTTCAACACTAACAGAAGTGCGAAAAGTGTTTTTTCCACACTAATACAAGTGCAGAAGTGGTTTCCTGCACCAACACAAGTGCGAAAAGTGGTTTTTCAACACTAACACAAGTGCGAAAAGTTGTTTTTCAACACTAACACAAGTGCGAAAAGTGTTTTTTCCACACTAATACAAGTGCAAAAGTGGTTTCCTGCACCAACACAAGTGCGAAAAGTGGTTTTTCAACACTAACACAAGTGCGAAAAGTGGTTTTTCAACACGAACACAAGTGCGAAAAGTGGTTTTGCCACACTAATAAAAGTGCAAAAGTGGTTTCCTGCACCAACACAAGTGCGAAAAGTGGTTTTTCAAAACTAACACAAGTGCGAAAAGTGGTTTTTCAACACTATCACACGTGCAAAAAGTGTTTTTTCCACACTAATACAAGTGCAAAAGTGGTTTCCTGCACCAACACAAGTACGAAAAGTGGTTTTTCAACACTAACACAAGTGCGAAAAGTGGTTTTTCAACACTAAAACAAGTGCGAAAAGTGTTTTTTCCACACTAATACAAGTGCAAAAGTGGTTTCCTGCACCAACACAAGTGCGAAAAGTAGTTTTTCAACACTAACACGAGTGCGAAAAGTGGTTTTTCAACACTAACACAAGTGCGAAAAGTGGATTTTCAACACTATCACAAGTGCAAAAAGTGGTTTTTCCACACTAATACAAGTGCAAAAGTGGTTTCCTGCACCAACACAAGTGCGAAAAGTGGTTTTTCAACACTAACACAAGTGCTAAAAGTGGTTTTTCAACACTATCACAAGTGCAAAAAGTGTTTTTTCCACACTAATACAAGTGCAAAAGTGGTTTCCTGCACCAACAAAAGTGCAAAAAGTGGTTTTTCAACACTAACACAAGTGCGAAAAGTGGTTTTTCAACACTAACACAAGTGCGAAAAGTGGTTTTCCCACACTAATACAAGTGCAAAAGTGGTTTCCTGCACCAACACAAGTGCGAAAAGTGGTTTTTCAACACTAACACAAGTGCGAAAAGTGGTTTTTCAACACTAACACAAGTGCGAAAAGTGGTTTTTCAACACTAAAACAAGTGCAAAAAGTGTTTTTTCCACACTAATACAAGTGCAAAAGTGGTTTCCTGCACCAACACAAGTGCGAAAAGTGGTTTTTCAACACTAACACAAGTGCGGAAAGTGGTTTTTCAACACTAACACAAGTGCGAAAGTGTTTTTTCCACACTAATACAAGTGCAAAAGTGGTTTCCTGCACCAACACAAGTGCGAAAAGTGGTTTTTCAACACTAACACAAGTGCGAAAAGTGGTTTTTCAACACTATCACAAGTGCAAAAAGTGGTTTTTCCACACTAATACAAGTGCAAAAGTGGTTTCCTGCACCAACACAAGTGCGAAAAGTGGTTTTTCAACACTAACACAAGTGCTAAAAGTGGTTTTTCAACACTATCACAAGTGCAAAAAGTGTTTTTTCCACACTAATACAAGTGCAAAAGTGGTTTCCTGCACCAACAAAGTGCAAAAAGTGGTTTTTCAACACAAACACAAGTGCGAAAAGTGGTTTTTCAACACTAACACGAGTGCAAAAAGTGGTTTTTCCACACTAATACAAGTGCAAAAGTGGTTTCCTGCACCAACACAAGTGCGAAAAGTGGTTTTTCAACACTAACACAAGTGCGAAAAGTGGTTTTTCAACACTAACAGAAGTGCGAAAAGTGTTTTTTCCACACTAATACAAGTGCAAAAGTGGTTTCCTGCACCAACACAAGTGTGAAAAGTGGTTTTTCAACACTAACACAAGTGCGAAAAGTGGTTTTTCAACACTAACACAAGTGCGAAAAGTGGTTTTTCCACACTAATACAAATGCAAAAGTGGTTTCCTGCACCAACACAAGTGCGAAAAGTGGTTTTTCAACACTAACACAAGTGCGAAAAGTGGTTTTTCAACACTATCACAAGTGCAAAAAGTGTTTTTTCCACACTAATACAAGTGCAAAAGTGGTTTCCTGCACCAACACAAGTGCGAAAAGTGGTTTTTCAACACTAACACAAGTGCGAAAACTGGTTTTTCAACCCTATCACAAGTGCAAAAAGTGGTTTTTCCACACTAATACAAGTGCAAAAGTGGTTTCCTGCACCAACACAAGTGCGAAAAGTGGTTTTTCAACACTAACACAAGTGCGAAAAGTGGTTTTTCAACACTATCACAAGTGCCAAAAGTGTTTTTTCCACACTAATACAAGTGCAAAAGTGGTTTCCTGCACCAACAAAAGTGCGAAAAGTGGTTTTTCAACACTAACACAAGTGCGAAAAGTGGTTTTTCAACACTAACACAAGTGCGAAAAGTGGTTTTTCCACACTAATACAAGTGCAAAAGTGGTTTCCTGCACCAACACAAGTGCAAAAAGTGGTTTTTCAACACTAACACAAGTGCGAAAAGTGGTTTTTCAACACTAACACGAATGCGAAAAGTGGTTTTTCCACACTAATACAAGTGCAAAAGTGGTTTCCTGCACCAACACAAGTGCGAAAAGTGCTTTTCAACACTAACACAAGTGCGAAAAGTGGTGTTTCAACACTAACACAAGTGCGAAAAGTGTTTTTTCCACACTAATACAAGTGCAAAAGTGGTTTCCTGCACCAACACAAGTGCGAAAAGTGGTTTTTCAACACTAACACAAGTGCGAAAAGTGGTTTTTCAACACTAACACAAGTGCGAAAACTGGTTTTTCAACACTATCACAAGTGCAAAAAGTGGTTTTTCCACACTAATACAAGTGCAAAAGTGGTTTCCTGCACCAACACAAGTGCGAAAAGTGGTTTTTCAACACTAACACAAGTGCTAAAAGTGGTTTTTCAACACTATCACAAGTGCAAAAAGTGTTTTTTCCACACTAATACAAGTGCAAAAGTGGTTTCCTGCACCAACAAAGTGCAAAAAGTGGTTTTTCAACACAAACACAAGTGCGAAAAGTGGTTTTTCAACACTAACACGAGTGCAAAAAGTGGTTTTTCCACACTAATACAAGTGCAAAAGTGGTTTCCTGCACCAACACAAGTGCGAAAAGTGGTTTTTCAACACTAACACAAGTGCGAAAAGTGGTTTTTCAACACTAACAGAAGTGCGAAAAGTGTTTTTTCCACACTAATACAAGTGCAAAAGTGGTTTCCTGCACCAACACAAGTGTGAAAAGTGGTTTTTCAACACTAACACAAGTGCGAAAAGTGGTTTTTCAACACTAACACAAGTGCGAAAAGTGGTTTTTCCACACTAATACAAGTGCAAAAGTGGTTTCCTGCACCAACACAAGTGCGAAAAGTGGTTTTTCAACACTAACACAAGTGCGAAAAGTGGTTTTTCAACACTATCACAAGTGCAAAAAGTGTTTTTTCCACACTAATACAAGTGCAAAAGTGGTTTCCTGCACCAACACAAGTGCGAAAAGTGGTTTTTCAACACTAACACAAGTGCGAAAAGTGGTTTTTCAACCCTATCACAAGTGCAAAAAGTGGTTTTTCCACACTAATACAAGTGCAAAAGTGGTTTCCTGCACCAACACAAGTGCGAAAAGTGGTTTTTCAACACTAACACAAGTGCGAAAAGTGGTTTTTCAACACTAACACAAGTGCGAAAAGTGTTTTTTCCACACTAATACAAGTGCAAAAGTGGTTTCCTGCACCAACACAAGTGCGAAAAGTGGTTTTTCAACACTAACACAAGTGCGAAAAGTGGTTTTTCAACACTAACACAAGTGCGAAAAGTGTTTTTTCCACACTAATACAAGTGCAAAAGTGGTTTCCTGCACCAACACATGTGCGAAAAGTGGTTTTTCAACACTAACACGAGTGCGAAAAGTGGCTTTTCAACACTAACACAAGTGTGAAAAGTGGTTTTTCAACACTATCACAAGTGCAAAAAGTGGTTTTTCCACACTCATACAAGTGCAAAAGTGGTTTCCTGCACCAACACAAGTGCGAAAAGTGGTTTTTCAACACTATCACAAGTGCAAAAAGTGTTTTTTCCACACTAATACAAGTGCAAAAGTGGTTTCCTGCACCAACAAAAGTGCAAAAAGTGGTTTTTCAACACTAACACAAGTGCGAAAAGTGGTTTTTCAACACTAACACTAATGCGAAAAGTGGTTTTTCCACACTAATACAAGTGCAAAAGTGGTTTCCTGCACCAACACAAGTGCGAAAAGTGGTTTTTCAACACTAACACAAGTGCGAAAAGTGGTTTTTCAACACTAACAGAAGTGCGAAAAGTGTTTTTTCCACACTAATACAAGTGCAAAAGTTGTTTCCTGCACCAACACAAGTGCGAAAAGTGTTTTTTCCACACTAACACAAGTGCGAAAAGTGTTTTTTCCACACTAATACAAGTGCAAAAGTGGTTTCCTGCACCAACACAAGTGCGAAAAGTGGTTTTTCAACACTAACACAAGTGCGAAAAGTGGATTTTCAACACTAACACAAGTGCGAAAAGTGTTTTTTCCACACTAATACAAGTGCAAAAGTGGTTTCCTGCACCAACACAAGTGCGAAAAGTGGGTTTTCAACACTAACACAAGTGCGAAAAGTGGTTTTTCAACACCAACAGAAGTGCGAAAAGTGTTTTTTCCACACTAATACAAGTGCAAAAGTGGTTTCCTGCACCACCAAAAGTGCGAAAAGTGGTTTTTCAACACTATCACAAGTGCAAAAACTGTTTTTTCCACACTAATACAAGTGCAAAAGTGGTTTCCTGCACCAACACAAGTGCGAAAAGTGGTTTTTCAACACTAACACAAGTGCGAAAAGTGGTTTTTCAACACTATCACAAGTGCAAAAAGTGTTTTTTCCACACTAATACAAGTGCAAAAGTGGTTTCCTGCACCAACACAAGTGCGAAAAGTGGTTTTTCAACACTAACACAAGTGCGAAAAGTGGTTTTTCAGCACTAACACATGTGCGAAAAGTGGTTTTTCCACACTAATACAAGTGCAAAAGTGGTTTCCTTAAACCACAACAAGTGCGAAAAGTGGTTTTTCAACACTAACACAAGTGTGAAAAGTGGTTTTTCAACACTAACACAAGTGTGAAAAGTGGTTTTCCAACACTAACACAAGTGCGAAAAGTGGTTTTTCCACACTAATACAAGTGCAAAAGTGGTTTCCTGCACCAACACAAGTGCGAAAAGTGGTTTTTCAACACTAACACAAGTGCGAAAAGTGGTTTTTCAACACTATCACAAGTGCAAAAAGTGTTTTTTCCACACTAATACAAGTGCAAAAGTGGTTTCCTGCACCAACACAAGTGCGAAAAGTGGTTTTTCAACACTAACACAAGTGCAAAAAGTGATTTTTCAACCCTATCACAAGTGCAAAAAGTGGTTTTCCACACTAATACAAGTGCAAAAGTGGTTTCCTGCACCAACACTAGTGCGAAAAGTGGTTTTTCAACACTAACACAAGTGCGAAAAGTGGTTTTTCAACACTAACACAAGTGCGAAAATTGGTTTTTCAACACTAACACAAGTGCGAAAAGTGTTTTTTCCACACTAATACAAGTGCAAAAGTGGTTTCCTGCACCAACACAAGTGCGAAAAGTGGTTTTTCTACACTAACACAAGTGCGAAAAGTGGTTTTTCAACACTAACACAAGTGCGAAAAGTGTTTTTTCCACACTAATACAAGTGCAAAAGTGGTTTCCTGCACCAACACAAGTGCGAAAAGTGGTTTTTCAACACTAACACGAGTGCGAAAAGTGGCTTTTCAACACTAACACAAGTGCGAAAAGTGGTTTTTCAACACTATCACAAGTGCAAAAAGTGGTTTTTCCACACTAATACAAGTGCAAAAGTGGTTTCCTGCACCAACACAAGTGCGAAAAGTGGTTTTTCAACACTAACACAAGTGCGAAAAGTGGTTTTTCCACACTAATACAAGTGCAAAAGTGGTTTCCTGCACCAACAAAAGTGCAAAAAGTGGTTTTTCAACAATAACACAAGTGCAAAAAGTGGTTTTTCAACACTAACACTAATGCGAAAAGTGGTTTTTCCACGCTAATACAAGTGCAAAAGTGGTTTCCTGCACCAACACAAGTGCGAAAAGTGGTTTTTCAACACTAACACAAGTGCGAAAAGTGGTTTTTCAACACTAACAGAAGTGCGAAAAGTGTTTTTTCCACACTAATACAAGTGCAAAAGTGGTTTCCTGCACCAACACAAGTGCGAAAAGTGTTTTTTCAACACTAACACAAGTGCGAAAAGTGGTTTTTCAACCCTATCACAAGTGCAAAAAGTGATTTTTCCACACTAATACAAGTGCAAAAGTGGTTTCCTGCACCAACACAAGTGCGAAAAGTGGTTTTTCAACACTAACACAAGTGCGAAAAGTGGTATTTCAACACTAACACAAGTGCGAAAAGTGGTTTTTCAACACTAACACAAGTGCGAAAAGTGTTTTATCCACACTAATACAAGTGCAAAAGTGGTTTCCTGCACCAACAGAAGTGCGAAAAGTGGTTTTTCTACACTAACACAAGTGCGAAAAGTGGTTTTTCAACACTAACACAAGTGCGAAAAGTGTTTTTTCCACACTAATACAAGTGCAAAAGTGGTTTCCTGCACCAACACAAGTGCGAAAAGTGTTTTTCAACACTAACACGAGTGCGAAAAGTGGCTTTTCAACACTAACACAAGTGCGAAAAGTGGTTTTTCAACACTATCACAAGTGCAAAAAGTGGTTTTTCCACACTAATACAAGTGCAAAAGTGGTTTCCTGCACCAACACAAGTGCGAAAAGTGGTTTTTCAACACTAACACAAGTGCGAAAAGTGGTTTTTCAACACTATCACAAGTGCAAAAAATGTTTTTTCCACACTAATACAAGTGCAAAAGTGGTTTCCTGCACCAACAAAAGTGCAAAAAGTGGTTTTTCAACACTAACACAAGTGCGAAAAGTGGTTTTTCAACACTAACACTAATGCGAAAAGTGGTTTTTCCACACTAATACAAGTGCAAAAGTGGTTTCCTGCACCAACACAAGTGCGAAAAGTGGTTTTTCAACACTAACACAAGTGCGAAAAGTGGTTTTTCAACACCAACAGAAGTGCGAAAAGTGTTTTTTCCACACTAATACAAGTGCAAAAGTGGTTTCCTGCACCAACACAAGTGCGAAAAGTGTTTTTTCCACACTAACACAAGTGCGAAAAGTGTTTTTTCCACACTAATACAAGTGCAAAAGTGGTTTCCTGCACCAACACAAGTGCGAGAAGTGGTTTTTCAACACTAACACAAGTGCGAAAAGTGGATTTTCAACACTAACACAAGTGCGAAAAGTGTTTTTTCCACACTAATACAAGTGCAAAAGTGGTTTCCTGCACCAACACAAGTGCGAAAAGTGGGTTTTCTACACTAACACAAGTGCGAAAAGTGGTTTTTCAACACTATCACAAGTGCCAAAAGTGTTTTTTCCACACTAGTACAAGTGCAAAAGTGGTTTCCTGCACCAACAAAAGTGCGAAAAGTGGTTTTTCAACACTAACACAAGTGCGAAAAGTGGTTTTTCAACACTAACACAAGTGCGAAAAGTGGTTTTTCAACACTAACACAAGTGCGAAAAGTGTTTTTTCCACACTAATACAAGTGCAAAAGTGGTTTCCTGCACCAACACAAGTGCGAAAAGTGGGTTTTCAACACTAACACAAGTGCGAAAAGTGGTTTTTCAACACTATCACAAGTGCAAAAAGTGTTTTTCCACACTAATACAAGTGCAAAAGTGGTTTCCTGCACCAACAAAAGTGCGAAAAGTGGTTTTTCAACACTAACACAAGTGCGAAAAGTGGTTTTTCAGCACTAACACAAGTGCGAAAAGTGTTTTTTCCACACTAATACAAGTGCAAAAGTGGTTTCCTGCACCAACACAAGTGCGAAAAGTGGTTTCCAACACTAACACAAGTGCGAAAAGTGGTTTTTCAACACTAACAGAAGTGCGAAAAGTGTTTTTTCCACACTAATACAAGTGCAGAAGTGGTTTCCTGCACCAACACAAGTGCGAAAAGTGGTTTTTCAACACTAACACAAGTGCGAAAAGTTGTTTTTCAACACTAACACAAGTGCGAAAAGTGTTTTTTCCACACTAATACAAGTGCAAAAGTGGTTTCCTGCACCAACACAAGTGCGAAAAGTGGTTTTTCAACACTAACACAAGTGCGAAAAGTGGTTTTTCAACACGAACACAAGTGCGAAAAGTGGTTTTGCCACACTAATAAAAGTGCAAAAGTGGTTTCCTGCACCAACACAAGTGCGAAAAGTGGTTTTTCAACACTAACACAAGTGCGAAAAGTGGTTTTTCAACACTATCACACGTGCAAAAAGTGTTTTTTCCACACTAATACAAGTGCAAAAGTGGTTTCCTGCACCAACACAAGTACGAAAAGTGGTTTTTCAACACTAACACAAGTGCGAAAAGTGGTTTTTCAACACTAAAACAAGTGCGAAAAGTGTTTTTTCCACACTAATACAAGTGCAAAAGTGGTTTCCTGCACCAACACAAGTGCGAAAAGTAGTTTTTCAACACTAACACGAGTGCGAAAAGTGGTTTTTCAACACTAACACAAGTGCGAAAAGTGGATTTTCAACACTATCACAAGTGCAAAAAGTGGTTTTTCCACACTAATACAAGTGCAAAAGTGGTTTCCTGCACCAACACAAGTGCGAAAAGTGGTTTTTCAACACTAACACAAGTGCTAAAAGTGGTTTTTCAACACTATCACAAGTGCAAAAAGTGTTTTTTCCACACTAATACAAGTGCAAAAGTGGTTTCCTGCACCAACAAAAGTGCAAAAAGTGGTTTTTCAACACTAACACAAGTGCGAAAAGTGGTTTTTCAACACTAACACAAGTGCGAAAAGTGGTTTTCCCACACTAATACAAGTGCAAAAGTGGTTTCCTGCAATAACACAAGTGCGAAAAGTGGTTTTTCAACACTAACACAAGTGCGAAAAGTGGTTTTTCAACACTAACACAAGTGCGAAAAGTGGTTTTTCAACACTAAAACAAGTGCAAAAAGTGTTTTTTCCACACTAATACAAGTGCAAAAGTGGTTTCCTGCACCAACACAAGTGCGAAAAGTGGTTTTTCAACACTAACACAAGTGCGGAAAGTGGTTTTTCAACACTAACACAAGTGCGAAAGTGTTTTTTCCACACTAATACAAGTGCAAAAGTGGTTTCCTGCACAAACACAAGTGCGAAAAGTGGTTTTTCAACACTAACACAAGTGCGAAAAGTGGTTTTTCAACACTATCACAAGTGCAAAAAGTGGTTTTTCCACACTAATACAAGTGCAAAAGTGGTTTCCTGCACCAACACAAGTGCGAAAAGTGGTTTTTCAACACTAACACAAGTGCTAAAAGTGGTTTTTCAACACTATCACAAGTGCAAAAAGTGTTTTTTCCACACTAATACAAGTGCAAAAGTGGTTTCCTGCACCAACAAAGTGCAAAAAGTGGTTTTTCAACACAAACACAAGTGCGAAAAGTGGTTTTTCAACACTAACACGAGTGCAAAAAGTGGTTTTTCCACACTAATACAAGTGCAAAAGTGGTTTCCTGCACCAACACAAGTGCGAAAAGTGGTTTTTCAACACTAACACAAGTGCGAAAAGTGGTTTTTCAACACTAACAGAAGTGCGAAAAGTGTTTTTTCCACACTAATACAAGTGCAAAAGTGGTTTCCTGCACCAACACAAGTGTGAAAAGTGGTTTTTCAACACTAACACAAGTGCGAAAAGTGGTTTTTCAACACTAACACAAGTGCGAAAAGTGGTTTTTCCACACTAATACAAATGCAAAAGTGGTTTCCTGCACCAACACAAGTGCGAAAAGTGGTTTTTCAACACTAACACAAGTGCGAAAAGTGGTTTTTCAACACTATCACAAGTGCAAAAAGTGTTTTTTCCACACTAATACAAGTGCAAAAGTGGTTTCCTGCACCAACACAAGTGCGAAAAGTGGTTTTTCAACACTAACACAAGTGCGAAAAGTGGTTTTTCAACCCTATCACAAGTGCAAAAAGTGGTTTTTCCACACTAATACAAGTGCAAAAGTGGTTTCCTGCACCAACACAAGTGCGAAAAGTGGTTTTTCAACACTAACACAAGTGCGAAAAGTGGTTTTTCAACACTAACACAAGTGCGAAAAGTGTTTTTTCCACACTAATACAAGTGCAAAAGTGGTTTCCTGCACCAACACAAGTGCGAAAAGTGGTTTTTCAACACTAATACAAGTGCGAAAAGTGGTTTTTCAACACTAACACAAGTGCGAAAAGTGTTTTTTCCACACTAATACAAGTGCAAAAGTGGTTTCCTGCACCAACACAAGTGCGAAAAGTGTTTTTTCAACACTAACACGAGTGCGAAAAGTGGCTTTTCAACACTAACACAAGTGTGAAAAGTGGTTTTTCAACACTATCACAAGTGCAAAAAGTGGTTTTTCCACACTCATACAAGTGCAAAAGTGGTTTCCTGCACCAACACAAGTGCGAAAAGTGGTTTTTCAACACTATCACAAGTGCAAAAAGTGTTTTTTCCACACTAATACAAGTGCAAAAGTGGTTTCCTGCACCAACAAAAGTGCAAAAAGTGGTTTTTCAACACTAACACAAGTGCGAAAAGTGGTTTTTCAACACTAACACTAATGCGAAAAGTGGTTTTTCCACACTAATACAAGTGCAAAAGTGGTTTCCTGCACCAACACAAGTGCGAAAAGTGCTTTTCAACACTAACACAAGTGCGAAAAGTGGTGTTTCAACACTAACACAAGTGCGAAAAGTGTTTTTTCCACACTAATACAAGTGCAAAAGTGGTTTCCTGCACCAACACAAGTGCGAAAAGTGGTTTTTCAACACTAACACAAGTGCGAAAAGTGGTTTTTCAACACTAACACAAGTGCGAAAAGTGGTTTTTCAACACTATCACAAGTGCAAAAAGTGGTTTTTCCACACTAATACAAGTGCAAAAGTGGTTTCCTGCACCAACACAAGTGCGAAAAGTGGGTTTTCTACACTAACACAAGTGCGAAAAGTGGTTTTTCAACACTATCACAAGTGCCAAAAGTGTTTTTTCCACACTAATACAAGTGCAAAAGTGGTTTCCTGCACCAACAAAAGTGCGAAAAGTGGTTTTTCAACACTAACACAAGTGCGAAAAGTGGTTTTTCAACACTAACACAAGTGCGAAAAGTGGTTTTCAACACTAACACAAGTGCGAAAAGTGTTTTTTCCACACTAATACAAGTGCAAAAGTGGTTTCCTGCACCAACACAAGTGCGAAAAGTGGGTTTTCAACACTAACACAAGTGCGAAAAGTGGTTTTTCAACACTATCACAAGTGCAAAAAGTGTTTTTCCACACTAATACAAGTGCAAAAGTGGTTTCCTGCACCAACAAAAGTGCGAAAAGTGGTTTTTCAACACTAACACAAGTGCGAAAAGTGGTTTTTCAGCACTAACACAAGTGCGAAAAGTGTTTTTTCCACACTAATACAAGTGCAAAAGTGGTTTCCTGCACCAACACAAGTGCGAAAAGTGGTTTTCAACACTAACACAAGTGCGAAAAGTGGTTTTTCAACACTAACAGAAGTGCGAAAAGTGTTTTTTCCACACTAATACAAGTGCAGAAGTGGTTTCCTGCACCAACACAAGTGCGAAAAGTGGTTTTTCAACACTAACACAAGTGCGAAAAGTTGTTTTTCAACACTAACACAAGTGCGAAAAGTGTTTTTTCCACACTAATACAAGTGCAAAAGTGGTTTCCTGCACCAACACAAGTGCGAAAAGTGGTTTTTCAACACTAACACAAGTGCGAAAAGTGGTTTTTCAACACGAACACAAGTGCGAAAAGTGGTTTTGCCACACTAATAAAAGTGCAAAAGTGGTTTCCTGCACCAACACAAGTGCGAAAAGTGGTTTTTCAACACTAACACAAGTGCGAAAAGTGGTTTTTCAACACTATCACACGTGCAAAAAGTGTTTTTTCCACACTAATACAAGTGCAAAAGTGGTTTCCTGCACCAACACAAGTACGAAAAGTGGTTTTTCAACACTAACACAAGTGCGAAAAGTGGTTTTTCAACACTAAAACAAGTGCGAAAAGTGTTTTTTCCACACTAATACAAGTGCAAAAGTGGTTTCCTGCACCAACACAAGTGCGAAAAGTAGTTTTTCAACACTAACACGAGTGCGAAAAGTGGTTTTTCAACACTAACACAAGTGCGAAAAGTGGATTTTCAACACTATCACAAGTGCAAAAAGTGGTTTTTCCACACTAATACAAGTGCAAAAGTGGTTTCCTGCACCAACACAAGTGCGAAAAGTGGTTTTTCAACACTAACACAAGTGCTAAAAGTGGTTTTTCAACACTATCACAAGTGCAAAAAGTGTTTTTTCCACACTAATACAAGTGCAAAAGTGGTTTCCTGCACCAACAAAAGTGCAAAAAGTGGTTTTTCAACACTAACACAAGTGCGAAAAGTGGTTTTTCAACACTAACACAAGTGCGAAAAGTGGTTTTCCCACACTAATACAAGTGCAAAAGTGGTTTCCTGCACCAACACAAGTGCGAAAAGTGGTTTTTCAACACTAACACAAGTGCGAAAAGTGGTTTTTCAACACTAACACAAGTGCGAAAAGTGGTTTTTCAACACTAAAACAAGTGCAAAAAGTGTTTTTTCCACACTAATACAAGTGCAAAAGTGGTTTCCTGCACCAACACAAGTGCGAAAAGTGGTTTTTCAACACTAACACAAGTGCGGAAAGTGGTTTTTCAACACTAACACAAGTGCGAAAGTGTTTTTTCCACACTAATACAAGTGCAAAAGTGGTTTCCTGCACCAACACAAGTGCGAAAAGTGGTTTTTCAACACTAACACAAGTGCGAAAAGTGGTTTTTCAACACTATCACAAGTGCAAAAAGTGGTTTTTCCACACTAATACAAGTGCAAAAGTGGTTTCCTGCACCAACACAAGTGCGAAAAGTGGTTTTTCAACACTAACACAAGTGCTAAAAGTGGTTTTTCAACACTATCACAAGTGCAAAAAGTGTTTTTTCCACACTAATACAAGTGCAAAAGTGGTTTCCTGCACCAACAAAGTGCAAAAAGTGGTTTTTCAACACAAACACAAGTGCGAAAAGTGGTTTTTCAACACTAACACGAGTGCAAAAAGTGGTTTTTCCACACTAATACAAGTGCAACAGTGGTTTCCTGCACCAACACAAGTGCGAAAAGTGGTTTTTCAACACTAACACAAGTGCGAAAAGTGGTTTTTCAACACTAACAGAAGTGCGAAAAGTGTTTTTTCCACACTAATACAAGTGCAAAAGTGGTTTCCTGCACCAACACAAGTGTGAAAAGTGGTTTTTCAACACTAACACAAGTGCGAAAAGTGGTTTTTCAACACTAACACAAGTGCGAAAAGTGGTTTTTCCACACTAATACAAATGCAAAAGTGGTTTCCTGCACCAACACAAGTGCGAAAAGTGGTTTTTCAACACTAACACAAGTGCGAAAAGTGGTTTTTCAACACTATCACAAGTGCAAAAAGTGTTTTTTCCACACTAATACAAGTGCAAAAGTGGTTTCCTGCACCAACACAAGTGCGAAAAGTGGTTTTTCAACACTAACACAAGTGCGAAAAGTGGTTTTTCAACCCTATCACAAGTGCAAAAAGTGGTTTTTCCACACTAATACAAGTGCGAAAGTGGTTTCCTGCACCAACACAAGTGCGAAAAGTGGTTTTTCAACACTAACACAAGTGCGAAAAGTGGTTTTTCAACACTAACACAAGTGCGAAAAGTGTTTTTTCCACACTAATACAAGTGCAAAAGTGGTTTCCTGCACCAACACAAGTGCGAAAAGTGGTTTTTCAACACTAATACAAGTGCGAAAAGTGGTTTTTCAACACTAACACAAGTGCGAAAAGTGTTTTTTCCACACTAATACAAGTGCAAAAGTGGTTTCCTGCACCAACACAAGTGCGAAAAGTGTTTTTTCAACACTAACACGAGTGCGAAAAGTGGCTTTTCAACACTAACACAAGTGTGAAAAGTGGTTTTTCAACACTATCACAAGTGCAAAAAGTGGTTTTTCCACACTCATACAAGTGCAAAAGTGGTTTCCTGCACCAACACAAGTGCGAAAAGTGGTTTTTCAACACTATCACAAGTGCAAAAAGTGTTTTTTCCACACTAATACAAGTGCAAAAGTGGTTTCCTGCACCAACAAAAGTGCAAAAAGTGGTTTTTCAGCACTAACACAAGTGCGAAAAGTGGTTTTTCAACACTAACACTAATGCGAAAAGTGGTTTTTCCACACTAATACAAGTGCAAAAGTGGTTTCCTGCACCAACACAAGTGCGAAAAGTGCTTTTCAACACTATCACAAGTGCGAAAAGTGGTGTTTCAACACTAACACAAGTGCGAAAAGTGTTTTTTCCACACTAATACAAGTGCAAAAGTGGTTTCCTGCACCAACACAAGTGCGAAAAGTGGTTTTTCAACACTAACACAAGTGCGAAAAGTGGTTTTTCAACACTAACACAAGTGCGAAAAGTGGTTTTTCAACACTATCACAAGTGCAAAAAGTGGTTTTTCCACACTAATACAAGTGCAAAAGTGGTTTCCTGCACCAACACAAGTGCGAAAAGTGGTTTTTCAACACTAACACAAGTGCTAAAAGTGGTTTTTCAACACTATCACAAGTGCAAAAAGTGTTTTTTCCACACTAATACAAGTGCAAAAGTGGTTTCCTGCACCAACAAAGTGCAAAAAGTGGTTTTTCAACACAAACACAAGTGCGAAAAGTGGTTTTTCAACACTAACACGAGTGCAAAAAGTGGTTTTTCCACACTAATACAAGTGCAAAAGTGGTTTCCTGCACCAACACAAGTGCGAAAAGTGGTTTTTCAACACTAACACAAGTGCGAAAAGTGGTTTTTCAACACTAACAGAAGTGCGAAAAGTGTTTTTTCCACACTAATACAAGTGCAAAAGTGGTTTCCTGCACCAACACAAGTGTGAAAAGTGGTTTTTCAACACTAACACAAGTGCGAAAAGTGGTTTTTCAACACTAACACAAGTGCGAAAAGTGGTTTTTTCCACACTAATACAAGTGCAAAAGTGGTTTCCTGCACCAACACAAGTGCGAAAAGTGGTTTTTCAACACTAACACAAGTGCGAAAAGTGGTTTTTCAACACTATCACAAGTGCAAAAAGTGTTTTTTCCACACTAATACAAGTGCAAAAGTGGTTTCCTGCACCAACACAAGTGCGAAAAGTGGTTTTTCAACACTAACACAAGTGCGAAAAGTGGTTTTTCAACCCTATCACAAGTGCAAAAAGTGGTTTTTCCACACTAATACAAGTGCAAAAGTGGTTTCCTGCACCAACACAAGTGCGAAAGTGGTTTTTCAACACTAACACAAGTGCGAAAAGTGGTTTTTCAACACTAACACAAGTGCGAAAAGTGTTTTTTCCACACTAATACAAGTGCAAAAGTGGTTTCCTGCACCAACACAAGTGCGAAAAGTGGTTTTTCAACACTAACACAAGTGCGAAAAGTGGTTTTTCAACACTAACACAAGTGCGAAAAGTGTTTTTTCCACACTAATACAAGTGCAAAAGTGGTTTCCTGCACCAACACAAGTGCGAAAAGTGGTTTTTCAACACTAACACGAGTGCGAAAAGTGGCTTTTCAACACTAACACAAGTGTGAAAAGTGGTTTTTCAACACTATCACAAGTGCAAAAAGTGGTTTTTCCACACTCATACAAGTGCAAAAGTGGTTTCCTGCACCAACACAAGTGCGAAAAGTGGTTTTTCAACACTATCACAAGTGCAAAAAGTGTTTTTTCCACACTAATACAAGTGCAAAAGTGGTTTCCTGCACCAACAAAAGTGCAAAAAGTGGTTTTTCAACACTAACACAAGTGCGAAAAGTGGTTTTTCAACACTAACACTAATGCGAAAAGTGGTTTTTCCACACTAATACAAGTGCAAAAGTGGTTTCCTGCACCAACACAAGTGCGAAAAGTGGTTTTTCAACACTAACACAAGTGCGAAAAGTGGTTTTCCAACACTAACACAAGTGCGAAAAGTGGTTTTTCCACACTAATACAAGTGCAAAAGTGGTTTCCTGCACCAACACAAGTGCGAAAAGTGGTTTTTCAACACTAACACAAGTGCGAAAAGTGGTTTTTCAACACTATCACACGTGCAAAAAGTGTTTTTTCCACACTAATACAAGTGCAAAAGTGGTTTCCTGCACCAACACAAGTACGAAAAGTGGTTTTTCAACACTAACACAAGTGCGAAAAGTGGTTTTTCAACACTAAAACAAGTGCGAAAAGTGTTTTTTCCACACTAATACAAGTGCAAAAGTGGTTTCCTGCACCAACACAAGTGCGAAAAGTAGTTTTTCAACACTAACACGAGTGCGAAAAGTGGTTTTTCAACACTAACACAAGTGCGAAAAGTGGATTTTCAACACTATCACAAGTGCAAAAAGTGGTTTTTCCACACTAATACAAGTGCAAAAGTGGTTTCCTGCACCAACACAAGTGCGAAAAGTGGTTTTTCAACACTAACACAAGTGCTAAAAGTGGTTTTTCAACACTATCACAAGTGCAAAAAGTGTTTTTTCCACACTAATACAAGTGCAAAAGTGGTTTCCTGCACCAACAAAAGTGCAAAAAGTGGTTTTTCAACACTAACACAAGTGCGAAAAGTGGTTTTTCAACACTAACACAAGTGCGAAAAGTGGTTTTCCCACACTAATACAAGTGCAAAAGTGGTTTCCTGCACCAACACAAGTGCGAAAAGTGGTTTTTCAACACTAACACAAGTGCGAAAAGTGGTTTTTCAACACTAACACAAGTGCGAAAAGTGGTTTTTCAACACTAAAACAAGTGCAAAAAGTGTTTTTTCCACACTAATACAAGTGCAAAAGTGGTTTCCTGCACCAACACAAGTGCGAAAAGTGGTTTTTCAACACTAACACAAGTGCGGAAAGTGGTTTTTCAACACTAACACAAGTGCGAAAGTGTTTTTTCCACACTAATACAAGTGCAAAAGTGGTTTCCTGCACCAACACAAGTGCGAAAAGTGGTTTTTCAACACTAACACAAGTGCGAAAAGTGGTTTTTCAACACTATCACAAGTGCAAAAAGTGGTTTTTCCACACTAATACAAGTGCAAAAGTGGTTTCCTGCACCAACACAAGTGCGAAAAGTGGTTTTTCAACACTAACACAAGTGCTAAAAGTGGTTTTTCAACACTATCACAAGTGCAAAAAGTGTTTTTTCCACACTAATACAAGTGCAAAAGTGGTTTCCTGCACCAACAAAGTGCAAAAAGTGGTTTTTCAACACAAACACAAGTGCGAAAAGTGGTTTTTCAACACTAACACGAGTGCAAAAAGTGGTTTTTCCACACTAATACAAGTGCAAAAGTGGTTTCCTGCACCAACACAAGTGCGAAAAGTGGTTTTTCAACACTAACACAAGTGCGAAAAGTGGTTTTTCAACACTAACAGAAGTGCGAAAAGTGTTTTTTCCACACTAATACAAGTGCAAAAGTGGTTTCCTGCACCAACACAAGTGTGAAAAGTGGTTTTTCAACACTAACACAAGTGCGAAAAGTGGTTTTTCAACACTAACACAAGTGCGAAAAGTGGTTTTTCCACACTAATACAAATGCAAAAGTGGTTTCCTGCACCAACACAAGTGCGAAAAGTGGTTTTTCAACACTAACACAAGTGCGAAAAGTGGTTTTTCAACACTATCACAAGTGCAAAAAGTGTTTTTTCCACACTAATACAAGTGCAAAAGTGGTTTCCTGCACCAACACAAGTGCGAAAAGTGGTTTTTCAACACTAACACAAGTGCGAAAAGTGGTTTTTCAACCCTATCACAAGTGCAAAAAGTGGTTTTTCCACACTAATACAAGTGCAAAAGTGGTTTCCTGCACCAACACAAGTGCGAAAAGTGGTTTTTCAACACTAACACAAGTGCGAAAAGTGGTTTTTCAACACTAACACAAGTGCGAAAAGTGTTTTTTCCACACTAATACAAGTGCAAAAGTGGTTTCCTGCACCAACACAAGTGCGAAAAGTGGTTTTTCAACACTAATACAAGTGCGAAAAGTGGTTTTTCAACACTAACACAAGTGCGAAAAGTGTTTTTTCCACACTAATACAAGTGCAAAAGTGGTTTCCTGCACCAACACAAGTGCGAAAAGTGTTTTTTCAACACTAACACGAGTGCGAAAAGTGGCTTTTCAACACTAACACAAGTGTGAAAAGTGGTTTTTCAACACTATCACAAGTGCAAAAAGTGGTTTTTCCACACTCATACAAGTGCAAAAGTGGTTTCCTGCACCAACACAAGTGCGAAAAGTGGTTTTTCAACACTATCACAAGTGCAAAAAGTGTTTTTTCCACACTAATACAAGTGCAAAAGTGGTTTCCTGCACCAACAAAAGTGCAAAAAGTGGTTTTTCAACACTAACACAAGTGCGAAAAGTGGTTTTTCAACACTAACACTAATGCGAAAAGTGGTTTTTCCACACTAATACAAGTGCAAAAGTGGTTTCCTGCACCAACACAAGTGCGAAAAGTGCTTTTCAACACTAACACAAGTGCGAAAAGTGGTGTTTCAACACTAACACAAGTGCGAAAAGTGTTTTTTCCACACTAATACAAGTGCAAAAGTGGTTTCCTGCACCAACACAAGTGCGAAAAGTGGTTTTTCAACACTAACACAAGTGCGAAAAGTGGTTTTTCAACACTAACACAAGTGCGAAAAGTGGTTTTTCAACACTATCACAAGTGCAAAAAGTGGTTTTTCCACACTAATACAAGTGCAAAAGTGGTTTCCTGCACCAACACAAGTGCGAAAAGTGGTTTTTCAACACTAACACAAGTGCTAAAAGTGGTTTTTCAACACTATCACAAGTGCAAAAAGTGTTTTTTCCACACTAATACAAGTGCAAAAGTGGTTTCCTGCACCAACAAAGTGCAAAAAGTGGTTTTTCAACACAAACACAAGTGCGAAAAGTGGTTTTTCAACACTAACACGAGTGCAAAAAGTGGTTTTTCCACACTAATACAAGTGCAAAAGTGGTTTCCTGCACCAACACAAGTGCGAAAAGTGGTTTTTCAACACTAACACAAGTGCGAAAAGTGGTTTTTCAACACTAACAGAAGTGCGAAAAGTGTTTTTTCCACACTAATACAAGTGCAAAAGTGGTTTCCTGCACCAACACAAGTGTGAAAAGTGGTTTTTCAACACTAACACAAGTGCGAAAAGTGGTTTTTCAACACTAACACAAGTGCGAAAAGTGGTTTTTCCACACTAATACAAGTGCAAAAGTGGTTTCCTGCACCAACACAAGTGCGAAAAGTGGTTTTTCAACACTAACACAAGTGCGAAAAGTGGTTTTTCAACACTATCACAAGTGCAAAAAGTGTTTTTTCCACACTAATACAAGTGCAAAAGTGGTTTCCTGCACCAACACAAGTGCGAAAAGTGGTTTTTCAACACTAACACAAGTGCGAAAAGTGGTTTTTCAACCCTATCACAAGTGCAAAAAGTGGTTTTTCCACACTAATACAAGTGCAAAAGTGGTTTCCTGCACCAACACAAGTGCGAAAAGTGGTTTTTCAACACTAACACAAGTGCGAAAAGTGGTTTTTCAGCACTAACACAAGTGCGAAAAGTGTTTTTTCCACACTAATACAAGTGCAAAAGTGGTTTCCTGCACCAACACAAGTGCGAAAAGTGGTTTTTCAACACTAACACAAGTGCGAAAAGTGGTTTTTCAACACTAACACAAGTGCGAAAAGTGTTTTTTCCACACTAATACAAGTGCAAAAGTGGTTTCCTGCACCAACACAAGTGCGAAAAGTGGTTTTTCAACACTAACACGCGTGCGAAAAGTGGCTTTTCAACACTAACACAAGTGTGAAAAGTGGTTTTTCAACACTATCACAAGTGCAAAAAGTGGTTTTTCCACACTCATACAAGTGCAAAAGTGGTTTCCTGCACCAACACAAGTGCGAAAAGTGGTTTTTCAACACTATCACAAGTGCAAAAAGTGTTTTTTACACACTAATACAAGTGCAAAAGTGGTTTCCTGCACCAACAAAAGTGCAAAAAGTGGTTTTTCAACACTAACACAAGTGCGAAAAGTGGTTTTTCAACACTAACACTAATGCGAAAAGTGGTTTTTCCACACTAATACAAGTGCAAAAGTGGTTTCCTGCACCAACACAAGTGCGAAAAGTGGTTTTTCAACACTAACACAAGTGCGAAAAGTGGTTTTTCAACACTAACAGAAGTGCGAAAAGTGTTTTTTCCACACTAATACAAGTGCAAAAGTGGTTTCCTGCACCAACACAAGTGCGAAAAGTGTTTTTTCCACACTAACACAAGTGCGAAAAGTGTTTTTTCCACACTAATACAAGTGCAAAAGTGGTTTCCTGCACCAACACAAGTGCGAAAAGTGGTTTTTCAACACTAACACAAGTGCGAAAAGTGGATTTTCAACACTAACACAAGTGCGAAAAGTGTTTTTTCCACACTAATACAAGTGCAAAAGTGGTTTCCTGCACCAACACAAGTGCGAAAAGTGGGTTTTCAACACTAACACAAGTGCGAAAAGTGGTTTTTCAACACTATCACAAGTGCCAAAAGTGTTTTTTCCACACTAATACAAGTGCAAAAGTGGTTTCCTGCACCAACACAAGTGCGAAAAGTGGTTTTTCAACACTAACACAAGTGCGAAAAGTGGTTTTTCAACACTAACACAAGTGCGAAAAGTGTTTTTTCCACACTAATACAAGTGCAAAAGTGGTTTCCTGCACCAACACAAGTGCGAAAAGTGGTTTTTCAACACTAACACGAGTGCGAAAAGTGGCTTTTCAACACTAACACAAGTGTGAATAGTGGTTTTTCAACACTATCACAAGTGCAAAAAGTGGTTTTTCCACACTCATACAAGTGCAAAAGTGGTTTCCTGCACCAACACAAGTGCGAAAAGTGGTTTTTCAACACTATCACAAGTGCAAAAAGTGTTTTTTCCACACTAATACAAGTGCAAAAGTGGTTTCCTGCACCAACAAAAGTGCAAAAAGTGGTTTTTCAACACTAACACAAGTGCGAAAAGTGGTTTTTCAACACTAACACTAATGCGAAAAGTGGTTTTTCCACACTAATACAAGTGCAAAAGTGGTTTCCTGCACCAACACAAGTGCGAAAAGTGGTTTTTCAACACTAACACAAGTGCGAAAAGTGGTTTTCCAACACTAACACAAGTGCGAAAAGTGGTTTTTCCACACTAATACAAGTGCAAAAGTGGTTTCCTGCACCAACACAAGTGCGAAAAGTGGTTTTTCAACACTAACACAAGTGCGAAAAGTGGTTTTTCAACACTATCACACGTGCAAAAAGTGTTTTTTCCACACTAATACAAGTGCAAAAGTGGTTTCCTGCACCAACACAAGTACGAAAAGTGGTTTTTCAACACTAACACAAGTGCGAAAAGTGGTTTTTCAACACTAAAACAAGTGCGAAAAGTGTTTTTTCCACACTAATACAAGTGCAAAAGTGGTTTCCTGCACCAACACAAGTGCGAAAAGTAGTTTTTCAACACTAACACGAGTGCGAAAAGTGGTTTTTCAACACTAACACAAGTGCGAAAAGTGGATTTTCAACACTATCACAAGTGCAAAAAGTGGTTTTTCCACACTAATACAAGTGCAAAAGTGGTTTCCTGCACCAACACAAGTGCGAAAAGTGGTTTTTCAACACTAACACAAGTGCTAAAAGTGGTTTTTCAACACTATCACAAGTGCAAAAAGTGTTTTTTCCACACTAATACAAGTGCAAAAGTGGTTTCCTGCACCAACAAAAGTGCAAAAAGTGGTTTTTCAACACTAACACAAGTGCGAAAAGTGGTTTTTCAACACTAACACAAGTGCGAAAAGTGGTTTTCCCACACTAATACAAGTGCAAAAGTGGTTTCCTGCACCAACACAAGTGCGAAAAGTGGTTTTTCAACACTAACACAAGTGCGAAAAGTGGTTTTTCAACACTAACACAAGTGCGAAAAGTGGTTTTTCAACACTAAAACAAGTGCAAAAAGTGTTTTTTCCACACTAATACAAGTGCAAAAGTGGTTTCCTGCACCAACACAAGTGCGAAAAGTGGTTTTTCAACACTAACACAAGTGCGGAAAGTGGTTTTTCAACACTAACACAAGTGCGAAAGTGTTTTTTCCACACTAATACAAGTGCAAAAGTGGTTTCCTGCACCAACACAAGTGCGAAAAGTGGTTTTTCAACACTAACACAAGTGCGAAAAGTGGTTTTTCAACACTATCACAAGTGCAAAAAGTGGTTTTTCCACACTAATACAAGTGCAAAAGTGGTTTCCTGCACCAACACAAGTGCGAAAAGTGGTTTTTCAACACTAACACAAGTGCTAAAAGTGGTTTTTCAACACTATCACAAGTGCAAAAAGTGTTTTTTCCACACTAATACAAGTGCAAAAGTGGTTTCCTGCACCAACAAAGTGCAAAAAGTGGTTTTTCAACACAAACACAAGTGCGAAAAGTGGTTTTTCAACACTAACACGAGTGCAAAAAGTGGTTTTTCCACACTAATACAAGTGCAAAAGTGGTTTCCTGCACCAACACAAGTGCGAAAAGTGGTTTTTCAACACTAACACAAGTGCGAAAAGTGGTTTTTCAACACTAACAGAAGTGCGAAAAGTGTTTTTTCCACACTAATACAAGTGCAAAAGTGGTTTCCTGCACCAACACAAGTGTGAAAAGTGGTTTTTCAACACTAACACAAGTGCGAAAAGTGGTTTTTCAACACTAACACAAGTGCGAAAAGTGGTTTTTCCACACTAATACAAATGCAAAAGTGGTTTCCTGCACCAACACAAGTGCGAAAAGTGGTTTTTCAACACTAACACAAGTGCGAAAAGTGGTTTTTCAACACTATCACAAGTGCAAAAAGTGTTTTTTCCACACTAATACAAGTGCAAAAGTGGTTTCCTGCACCAACACAAGTGCGAAAAGTGGTTTTTCAACACTAACACAAGTGCGAAAAGTGGTTTTTCAACCCTATCACAAGTGCAAAAAGTGGTTTTTCCACACTAATACAAGTGCAAAAGTGGTTTCCTGCACCAACACAAGTGCGAAAAGTGGTTTTTCAACACTAACACAAGTGCGAAAAGTGGTTTTTCAACACTAACACAAGTGCGAAAAGTGTTTTTTCCACACTAATACAAGTGCAAAAGTGGTTTCCTGCACCAACACAAGTGCGAAAAGTGGTTTTTCAACACTAATACAAGTGCGAAAAGTGGTTTTTCAACACTAACACAAGTGCGAAAAGTGTTTTTTCCACACTAATACAAGTGCAAAAGTGGTTTCCTGCACCAACACAAGTGCGAAAAGTGTTTTTTCAACACTAACACGAGTGCGAAAAGTGGCTTTTCAACACTAACACAAGTGTGAAAAGTGGTTTTTCAACACTATCACAAGTGCAAAAAGTGGTTTTTCCACACTCATACAAGTGCAAAAGTGGTTTCCTGCACCAACACAAGTGCGAAAAGTGGTTTTTCAACACTAACACAAGTGCGAAAAGTGGTTTTTCAACACTAACACTAATGCGAAAAGTGGTTTTTCCACACTAATACAAGTGCAAAAGTGGTTTCCTGCACCAACACAAGTGCGAAAAGTGCTTTTCAACACTAACACAAGTGCGAAAAGTGGTGTTTCAACACTAACACAAGTGCGAAAAGTGTTTTTTCCACACTAATACAAGTGCAAAAGTGGTTTCCTGCACCAACACAAGTGCGAAAAGTGGTTTTTCAACACTAACACAAGTGCGAAAAGTGGTTTTTCAACACTAACACAAGTGCGAAAAGTGGTTTTTCAACACTATCACAAGTGCAAAAAGTGGTTTTTCCACACTAATACAAGTGCAAAAGTGGTTTCCTGCACCAACACAAGTGCGAAAAGTGGGTTTTCTACACTAACACAAGTGCGAAAAGTGGTTTTTCAACACTATCACAAGTGCCAAAAGTGTTTTTTCCACACTAATACAAGTGCAAAAGTGGTTTCCTGCACCAACAAAAGTGCGAAAAGTGGTTTTTCAACACTAACACAAGTGCGAAAAGTGGTTTTTCAACACTAACACAAGTGCGAAAAGTGGTTTTTCAACACTAACACAAGTGCGAAAAGTGTTTTTTCCACACTAATACAAGTGCAAAAGTGGTTTCCTGCACCAACACAAGTGCGAAAAGTGGGTTTTCAACACTAACACAAGTGCGAAAAGTGGTTTTTCAACACTATCACAAGTGCAAAAAGTGTTTTTCCACACTAATACAAGTGCAAAAGTGGTTTCCTGCACCAACAAAAGTGCGAAAAGTGGTTTTTCAACACTAACACAAGTGCGAAAAGTGGTTTTTCAGCACTAACACAAGTGCGAAAAGTGTTTTTTCCACACTAATACAAGTGCAAAAGTGGTTTCCTGCACCAACACAAGTGCGAAAAGTGGTTTTCAACACTAACACAAGTGCGAAAAGTGGTTTTTCAACACTAACAGAAGTGCGAAAAGTGTTTTTTCCACACTAATACAAGTGCAGAAGTGGTTTCCTGCACCAACACAAGTGCGAAAAGTGGTTTTTCAACACTAACACAAGTGCGAAAAGTTGTTTTTCAACACTAACACAAGTTCGAAAAGTGTTTTTTCCACACTAATACAAGTGCAAAAGTGGTTTCCTGCACCAACACAAGTGCGAAAAGTGGTTTTTCAACACTAACACAGTGCGAAAAGTGGTTTTTCAACACGAACACAAGTGCGAAAAGTGGTTTTGCCACACTAATAAAAGTGCAAAAGTGGTTTCCTGCACCAACACAAGTGCGAAAAGTGGTTTTTCAACACTAACACAAGTGCGAAAAGTGGTTTTTCAACACTATCACACGTGCAAAAAGTGTTTTTTCCACACTAATACAAGTGCAAAAGTGGTTTCCTGCACCAACACAAGTACGAAAAGTGGTTTTTCAACACTAACACAAGTGCGAAAAGTGGTTTTTCAACACTAAAACAAGTGCGAAAAGTGTTTTTTCCACACTAATACAAGTGCAAAAGTGGTTTCCTGCACCAACACAAGTGCGAAAAGTAGTTTTTCAACACTAACACGAGTGCGAAAAGTGGTTTTTCAACACTAACACAAGTGCGAAAAGTGGATTTTCAACACTATCACAAGTGCAAAAAGTGGTTTTTCCACACTAATACAAGTGCAAAAGTGGTTTCCTGCACCAACACAAGTGCGAAAAGTGGTTTTTCAACACTAACACAAGTGCTAAAAGTGGTTTTTCAACACTATCACAAGTGCAAAAAGTGTTTTTTCCACACTAATACAAGTGCAAAAGTGGTTTACTGCACCAACAAAAGTGCAAAAAGTGGTTTTTCAACACTAACACAAGTGCGAAAAGTGGTTTTTCAACACTAACACAAGTGCGAAAAGTGGTTTTCCCACACTAATACAAGTGCAAAAGTGGTTTCCTGCACCAACACAAGTGCGAAAAGTGGTTTTTCAACACTAACACAAGTGCGAAAAGTGGTTTTTCAACACTATCACACGTGCAAAAAGTGTTTTTTCCACACTAATACAAGTGCAAAAGTGGTTTCCTGCACCAACACAAGTACGAAAAGTGGTTTTTCAACACTAACACAAGTGCGAAAAGTGGTTTTTCAACACTAAAACAAGTGCGAAAAGTGTTTTTTCCACACTAATACAAGTGCAAAAGTGGTTTCCTGCACCAACACAAGTGCGAAAAGTAGTTTTTCAACACTAACACGAGTGCGAAAAGTGGTTTTTCAACACTAACACAAGTGCGAAAAGTGGATTTTCAACACTATCACAAGTGCAAAAAGTGGTTTTTCCACACTAATACAAGTGCAAAAGTGGTTTCCTGCACCAACACAAGTGCGAAAAGTGGTTTTTCAACACTAACACAAGTGCTAAAAGTGGTTTTTCAACACTATCACAAGTGCAAAAAGTGTTTTTTCCACACTAATACAAGTGCAAAAGTGGTTTCCTGCACCAACAAAAGTGCAAAAAGTGGTTTTTCAACACTAACACAAGTGCGAAAAGTGGTTTTTCAACACTAACACAAGTGCGAAAAGTGGTTTTCCCACACTAATACAAGTGCAAAAGTGGTTTCCTGCACCAACACAAGTGCGAAAAGTGGTTTTTCAACACTAACACAAGTGCGAAAAGTGGTTTTTCAACACTAACACAAGTGCAAAAAGTGGTTTTTCAACACTAAAACAAGTGCAAAAAGTGTTTTTTCCACACTAATACAAGTGCAAAAGTGGTTTCCTGCACCAACACAAGTGCGAAAAGTGGTTTTTCAACACTAACACAAGTGCGGAAAGTGGTTTTTCAACACTAACACAAGTGCGAAAGTGTTTTTTTCACACTAATACAAGTGCAAAAGTGGTTTCCTGCACCAACACAAGTGCGAAAAGTGGTTTTTCAACACTAACACAAGTGCGAAAAGTGGTTTTTCAACACTATCACAAGTGCAAAAAGTGGTTTTTCCACACTAATACAAGTGCAAAAGTGGTTTCCTGCACCAACACAAGTGCGAAAAGTGGTTTTTCAACACTAACACAAGTGCTAAAAGTGGTTTTTCAACACTATCACAAGTGCAAAAAGTGTTTTTTCCACACTAATACAAGTGCAAAAGTGGTTTCCTGCACCAACAAAGTGCAAAAAGTGGTTTTTCAACACAAACACAAGTGCGAAAAGTGGTTTTTCAACACTAACACGAGTGCAAAAAGTGGTTTTTCCACACTAATACAAGTGCAACAGTGGTTTCCTGCACCAACACAAGTGCGAAAAGTGGTTTTTCAACACTAACACAAGTGCGAAAAGTGGTTTTTCAACACTAACAGAAGTGCGAAAAGTGTTTTTTCCACACTAATACAAGTGCAAAAGTGGTTTCCTGCACCAACACAAGTGTGAAAAGTGGTTTTTCAACACTAACACAAGTGCGAAAAGTGGTTTTTCAACACTAACACAAGTGCGAAAAGTGGTTTTTACACACTAATACAAATGCAAAAGTGGTTTCCTGCACCAACACAAGTGCGAAAAGTGGTTTTTCAACACTAACACAAGTGCGAAAAGTGGTTTTTCAACACTATCACAAGTGCAAAAAGTGTTTTTTCCACACTAATACAAGTGCAAAAGTGGTTTCCTGCACCAACACAAGTGCGAAAAGTGGTTTTTCAACACTAACACAAGTGCGAAAAGTGGTTTTTCAACCCTATCACAAGTGCAAAAAGTGGTTTTTCCACACTAATACAAGTGCAAAAGTGGTTTCCTGCACCAACACAAGTGCGAAAAGTGGTTTTTCAACACTAACACAAGTGCGAAAAGTGGTTTTTCAACACTAACACAAGTGCGAAAAGTGTTTTTTCCACACTAATACAAGTGCAAAAGTGGTTTCCTGCACCAACACAAGTGCGAAAAGTGGTTTTTCAACACTAATACAAGTGCGAAAAGTGGTTTTTCAACACTAACACAAGTGCGAAAAGTGTTTTTTCCACACTAATACAAGTGCAAAAGTGGTTTCCTGCACCAACACAAGTGCGAAAAGTGTTTTTTCAACACTAACACGAGTGCGAAAAGTGGCTTTTCAACACTAACACTAGTGTGAAAAGTGGTTTTTCAACACTATCACAAGTGCAAAAAGTGGTTTTTCCACACTCATACAAGTGCAAAAGTGGTTTCCTGCACCAACACAAGTGCGAAAAGTGGTTTTTCAACACTATCACAAGTGCAAAAAGTGTTTTTTCCACACTAATACAAGTGCAAAAGTGGTTTCCTGCACCAACAAAAGTGCAAAAAGTGGTTTTTCAACACTAACACAAGTGCGAAAAGTGGTTTTTCAACACTAACACTAATGCGAAAAGTGGTTTTTCCACACTAATACAAGTGCAAAAGTGGTTTCCTGCACCAACACAAGTGCGAAAAGTGCTTTTCAACACTAACACAAGTGCGAAAAGTGGTGTTTCAACACTAACACAAGTGCGAAAAGTGTTTTTTACACACTAATACAAGTGCAAAAGTGGTTTCCTGCACCAACACAAGTGCGAAAAGTGGTTTTTCAACACTAACACAAGTGCGAAAAGTGGTTTTTCAACACTAACACAAGTGCGAAAAGTGGTTTTTCAACACTATCACAAGTGCAAAAAGTGGTTTTTCCACACTAATACAAGTGCAAAAGTGGTTTCCTGCACCAACACAAGTGCGAAAAGTGGTTTTTCAACACTAACACAAGTGCTAAAAGTGGTTTTTCAACACTATCACAAGTGCAAAAAGTGTTTTTTCCACACTAATACAAGTGCAAAAGTGGTTTCCTGCACCAACAAAGTGCAAAAAGTGGTTTTTCAACACAAACACAAGTGCGAAAAGTGGTTTTTCAACACTAACACGAGTGCAAAAAGTGGTTTTTCCACACTAATACAAGTGCAAAAGTGGTTTCCTGCACCAACACAAGTGCGAAAAGTGGTTTTTCAACACTAACACAAGTGCGAAAAGTGGTTTTTCAACACTAACAGAAGTGCGAAAAGTGTTTTTTCCACACTAATACAAGTGCAAAAGTGGTTTCCTGCACCAACACAAGTGTGAAAAGTGGTTTTTCAACACTAACACAAGTGCGAAAAGTGGTTTTTCAACACTAACACAAGTGCGAAAAGTGGTTTTTCCACACTAATACAAGTGCAAAAGTGGTTTCCTGCACCAACACAAGTGCGAAAAGTGGTTTTTCAACACTAACACAAGTGCGAAAAGTGGTTTTTCAACACTATCACAAGTGCAAAAAGTGTTTTTTCCACACTAATACAAGTGCAAAAGTGGTTTCCTGCACCAACACAAGTGCGAAAAGTGGTTTTTCAACACTAACACAAGTGCGAAAAGTGGTTTTTCAACCCTATCACAAGTGCAAAAAGTGGTTTTTCCACACTAATACAAGTGCAAAAGTGGTTTCCTGCACCAACACAAGTGCGAAAAGTGGTTTTTCAACACTAACACAAGTGCGAAAAGTGGTTTTTCAACACTAACACAAGTGCGAAAAGTGTTTTTTCCACACTAATACAAGTGCAAAAGTGGTTTCCTGCACCAACACAAGTGCGAAAAGTGGTTTTTCAACACTAACACAAGTGCGAAAAGTGGTTTTTCAACACTAACACAAGTGCGAAAAGTGTTTTTTCCACACTAATACAAGTGCAAAAGTGGTTTCCTGCACCAACACAAGTGCGAAAAGTGGTTTTTCAACACTAACACGAGTGCGAAAAGTGGCTTTTCAACACTAACACAAGTGTGAAAAGTGGTTTTTCAACACTATCACAAGTGCAAAAAGTGGTTTTTCCACACTCATACAAGTGCAAAAGTGGTTTCCTGCACCAACACAAGTGCGAAAAGTGGTTTTTCAACACTATCACAAGTGCAAAAAGTGTTTTTTCCACACTAATACAAGTGCAAAAGTGGTTTCCTGCACCAACAAAAGTGCAAAAAGTGGTTTTTCAACACTAACACAAGTGCGAAAAGTGGTTTTTCAACACTAACACTAATGCGAAAAGTGGTTTTTCCACACTAATACAAGTGCAAAAGTGGTTTCCTGCACCAACACAAGTGCGAAAAGTGGTTTTTCAACACTAACACAAGTGCGAAAAGTGGTTTTCCAACACTAACACAAGTGCGAAAAGTGGTTTTTCCACACTAATACAAGTGCAAAAGTGGTTTCCTGCACCAACACAAGTGCGAAAAGTGGTTTTTCAACACTAACACAAGTGCGAAAAGTGGTTTTTCAACACTATCACACGTGCAAAAAGTGTTTTTTCCACACTAATACAAGTGCAAAAGTGGTTTCCTGCACCAACACAAGTACGAAAAGTGGTTTTTCAACACTAACACAAGTGCGAAAAGTGGTTTTTCAACACTAAAACAAGTGCGAAAAGTGTTTTTTCCACACTAATACAAGTGCAAAAGTGGTTTCCTGCACCAACACAAGTGCGAAAAGTAGTTTTTCAACACTAACACGAGTGCGAAAAGTGGTTTTTCAACACTAACACAAGTGCGAAAAGTGGATTTTCAACACTATCACAAGTGCAAAAAGTGGTTTTTCCACACTAATACAAGTGCAAAAGTGGTTTCCTGCACCAACACAAGTGCGAAAAGTGGTTTTTCAACACTAACACAAGTGCTAAAAGTGGTTTTTCAACACTATCACAAGTGCGAAAAGTGGTTTTTCAACACTAACACAAGTGCTAAAAGTGGTTTTTCAACACTAACACAAGTGCGAAAAGTGGTTTTTCAACACTAACACAAGTGCGAAAAGTGGTTTTCCAACACTAATACAAGTGCAAAAGTGGTTTCCTGCACCAACACAAGTGCGAAAAGTGGTTTTTCAACACTAACACAAGTGCGAAAAGTGGTTTTTCAACACTAACACAAGTGCGAAAAGTGGTTTTTCAACACTAAAACAAGTGCAAAAAGTGTTTTTTCAACACTAATACAAGTGCAAAAGTGGTTTCCTGCACACTAATACAAGTGCAAAAGTGGTTTCCTGCACCAACACAAGTGCGAAAAGTGGTTTTTCAACACTAACACAAGTGCGGAAAGTGGTTTTTCAACACTAACACAAGTGCGAAAGTGTTTTTTCCACACTAATACAAGTGCAAAAGTGGTTTCCTGCACCAACACAAGTGCGAAAAGTGGTTTTTCAACACTAACACAAGTGCGAAAAGTGGTTTTTCAACACTATCACAAGTGCAAAAAGTGGTTTTTCCACACTAATACAAGTGCAAAAGTGGTTTCCTGCACCAACACAAGTGCGAAAAGTGGTTTTTCAACACTAACACAAGTGCTAAAAGTGGTTTTTCAACACTATCACAAGTGCAAAAAGTGTTTTTTCCACACTAATACAAGTGCAAAAGTGGTTTCCTGCACCAACAAAGTGCAAAAAGTGGTTTTTCAACACAAACACAAGTGCGAAAAGTGGTTTTTCAACACTAACACGAGTGCAAAAAGTGGTTTTTCCACACTAATACAAGTGCAAAAGTGGTTTCCTGCACCAACACAAGTGCGAAAAGTGGTTTTTCAACACTAACACAAGTGCGAAAAGTGGTTTTTCAACACTAACAGAAGTGCGAAAAGTGTTTTTTCCACACTAATACAAGTGCAAAAGTGGTTTCCTGCACCAACACAAGTGTGAAAAGTGGTTTTTCAACACTAACACAAGTGCGAAAAGTGGTTTTTCAACACTAACACAAGTGCGAAAAGTGGTTTTTCAACACTAAAACAAGTGCAAAAAGTGTTTTTTCCACACTAATACAAGTGCAAAAGTGGTTTCCCTGCACCAACACAAGTGCGAAAAAGTGGTTTTTCAACACTAACACAAGTGCGGAAAGTGGTTTTTCAACACTAAACAAGTGCGAAAGTGTTTTTTTCACACTAATACAAGTGCAAAAGTGGTTTCCTGCACCAACACAAGTGCGAAAAG